>NC_058408.1:129660582-129767733 GCF_002201575.2 Neomonachus schauinslandi | reverse complement strand
CTAAGGGGGAAATACATAGCCATCCAAGCCTCACTCAAAAAAACAGAAAAATCCTGAATTCATCAACTAACTCTAAACCTTAAAGAACTAGAGAAAAAGCAACAAACGATGCCTAAGCCATGCATTAGAAGAGAAATAATTAAAATTAGAGCAGAAATCAATGAAATTAGAAACCAGAAACACAGTAGATCAGATCAACAAAACTAGAAGTTGGTTCTTTGAAAGAATTAATAAGATCGATAAACCACTGGTCAGACTTATCCAAAAGAAAAGAGAAAGGACCCAAATTAATAAAATTATGAATGAAAGGGGAGAGATCACGACTAACACCAAGGAAATAGAAACAATTATTAGAAATTATTATAACAACTATATGCCAATAAACTGAGCAATCTGGATAAAATGGAGGCCTTTCTGGAAACCTATAAGCTGCCAAGACTGAAACAGGAAGAAACTGACAACCTGAATAGGCCAATACCAGTAACAGGATTGAAGCAGTGATCGAAAGCCTCCCAAAAACCAAGAGTCCAGGGCCTGATGGATTCCCTGGGGAATTCTACCAAACATTCAAAGAAGAAATAATACCTATTCTACTGAAGCTGTTTCAAAAAATAGAAACAGAAGGAAAACTTCCAAACTCATTCTGTGAGGCCAGCATTACCTTAATCCCCAAACCAGGCAAAGACCCCATCAAAAAGGAGAATTTCAGACCAATATCCCTGATGAATATGGATTCCAAAATCCTCAACAAAATCCTAGCTAATAGGATCCAACAATACATTAAAAGGATCATCCACCACGACCTGAGTGGGATTTATCCCCGGGATGTAAGGGTGGTTCAACATTCGCAAATCAATCAATGTGGTAGAGCACATTAATAGGAGGGAGAAGAACCATACGGTCCTCTCAATTGATGCAGAAAAAGCATTCAACAAAATACAACATCCTTTCCTGATTAAAACTCTTCAGAGTATAGGGATAGAGGGAACATTCCTCAAGTTCATAAAATACATCTATGAAAAACCCGCAGTGAATATCATCCTCAATGGGGAAAAGCTGAGAGCCTTTCCCTTAAGATCAGGAACACGTCAAGGATGCCCACTCTTGCCACTATTGTTCAACATAGTACTAGAAGTCCTAGCAACAGCAATCAGACAACAAAAAGAAATAAAAGGTATTCAAATTGGCAAAGAAGAAGTCAAACTCTCTCTTTTCGCAGACGACATGATACTTTATGTGGAAAACCCAAAAGACTCCACCCCCAAATTACTAGAACTCATACGGGCAATTCAGTAATGTGGCAGGATACAAAATCAATGCACAGAAATCAGTTGCTTTCTTATACACTAACAATGCAACTGTAGAAAGAGAAATTAGAGAAGTGATTCCATTTACAATAGCACCAAAAACTGTAAGATACCTTGGAATAAACCTAACCAAAGAGGTAAAAGATCTATACTCTAGGAACTACAGAACACTCATGAAAGAAATTGAAGAAGACACAAAAAGATGGAAAAATATTCCATGCTCATGGATCAGAAGAATAAACATTGTTAAAATGTCTATGCTACCCAGAGCAATCTATATCTTCAATGCCATCCCGATCAAAATTCCAATGACATTTTTCAAAGTGCTGGAACAAACAATCCTAAAATTTGTATGGAATCAGAAAAGACCCCGAATCACCAAGGAGATGTTGAAAAAGAAAAACAAAGCTGGGGGCATCACGTTGCCCGATTTCAAGCTATATTACAAAGCTGTGATCACCAAGACAGCATGGTACTGGCACAAAAACAGACATACAGTCCAATGGGACAGAATAGAGAACCCAGATATGGACCCGCAACTCTATGGTCAAATAATCTTTGACAAAGCAGGAAAAAACATGCAATGGAAAAAAGACAGTCTCTTCAATATATGGTGCTGGGAAAATTGGACAGCCACAAGCAGAAGAATGAAACTCGACCGTTCTCTAACACCATTCACAAAGATAAACTCAAAGTGGATGAAAGAACTCAATGTGAGACAGGAATCCATCAAAATCCTAGAGGAGAACATATGCAGTAACCTCTTTGACATCACCCACAGCAACTTCTTTCAAGATACATCTCCAAAAGCTAGTGAAACAAAAGCAAAAATGAACTTTTGGGACTTCATCAAGATAAAAAGCTTCTGCACAGCAAAGGAAACAGTCAACAAAACAAAGAGGCAACCCACAGAATGGGAGAAGATATTTGCAAATGACACTACAGATAAAGGGCTGGTATCCAAGATCTATAAAGAACTTCTCAAACTCAACACCCAAAAAACAAATAATCAAGTCAAAAAGTGGGCAGAAGATATGAAAAGACACTTCTCTGAAGAAGACATACAAATGGCTAACAGACACATGAAAAAATGTTCATCATCATTAGCCATCAGGGAAATTCAAATCAAAACCACATTGAGATACCACCTTACACCAGTTAGAATGGCCAAAATGGACAGGGAAAGAAACAACAAATGTTGGAGAGGTTGTGGAGAAAGGGGAACCCTCTTACACTGTTGGTGGGAATGCAAGTTGGTACAGCCACTTTGGAAAACAGTGTGGAGGTTCCTCAAAAATTTAAAAATAGAGCTACCCTATGACCCAGCAATTGCACTCCTGGGTATTTACCCCAAAGACACAGATGTAGTGAAAAGAAGGGCCATATGCACCCCAATGTTCATAGCAGCAATGTCCACAATAGCCAAACTGTGGAAAGAGCCGAGATGCCCTTCAACAGATGAATGGATAAAGAAGATGTGGTCCATATATACAATGGAATATTACTCAGCCATCAGAAAGGATGAATACCCAACTTTTACATCAACATGGATGGGACTGGAGATTATGCTAAATGAAATAAGTCAAGCAGAGAAAGTCAATTATCATATGGTTTCACTTATTTGTGGAACATAAGGAATAGCATGGAGGACATTAGGAGAAGGAAGGGAAAAATGGCGGGGGGGGGATTTGGAGGGAGAGATGAACCATGAGAGACTATGGACTCTGAGAAACAAACAGGGTTTTAGAGGGGAGGGGGGAGGGGGGATTGGTTAGCCCGGTGATGGGTATTAAGGAGGGCACGTACTGCATGGAGCACTGGGTGTTACACGAAAACAATGGATCGTGGATCACCACATCAAAAACTAATGATGTATTGTATGGTGACTAACATAACATAATAAAATTAAAAAAAAAAATTGTTCTCAATTAAAAAAAAAAAAAAGAATGTACTTCAGGCAGAAGGAAAATGATCCCAGTTGGAAGATTGTGTTGCAAGAATGAATAGTAGTAAATGTGTGGAGAAATGTAAATGAACACTGCCTGTATAAAACAGCAAAAATAATGTGAGGTTGGGTTTAAAAATAACTTTGAATTAAAATCCCAGACAACAGTAATGTAAACTGGAGGGGAAGGAGTAAATGGAATAGTGTTTCAAGTTCATTATTTACTTTCCCAGGCAGAAAGTAAAGGTTTTAAGTAACATTGTGGTGTTTATAAATTAAGTATGCCTGTTGTAACTTCTAAGGTAACCACTAAAAGAACTGAAACAGTAGATGAAATTTCTACATTATAGATGGGGAAAGTGAAATGTTTTTTAAAAAGCAACCCAAAATAAGGTAAGAAAAGAGAGAAAAAGAAACAAAACAAGTAAGAAAGTAGAAGCATAAATTCTAATATTTAAACTCAAATATATTAGTACTTACAATAAAGGTAAAACAGATAATAGATGTAGTTAAAAGGTAAAGGTTGCAATACTGGATTTAAAAAAAAAAAGCAAAACCCAGTTATGTACTGTTTATAAGTGATACAGCTAAAGCATAAGGGTACAGTAAGATGAAAAGTAAATAAAAAATACAGTAACATTGAAAGTAAATTTAAAAATTGAAAGTAGGGAGGTGCTTGGGTGGCTCAATCGTTAGGCATCTGCCTTCGGCTCAGGTCATGATCCCAGGGCTCTGGGATCAAGCCCCGGATCAGGGTCACTGCTCAGTGGGAAGCCTGCCTCTTCCTCTCCCACTCCCCCTGCTTGTGTTTGTTCCCTCTCTCACTGTGTCTCTCTCTGTCAAATAAAAAAAAAAAAATCTTTTTTTTCTTTTTTTTTTTTAAAGATTTTATTTTTATTTATTTGAGAGAGAGAGAATGAGAGACAGAGAGCACGAGAGGGAAGAGGGCAGAGGGAGAAGCAGACCCCCTGCTGAGCAGGGAGCCCCATGTGGGACTCGATCCCAGGACTCCAGGATCATGACCTGAGCCGAAGGCAGTCGCTTAACCAACTGAGCCACCCAGGTGCCCAGAATATCACATTCTTATTCTACCATGTCATATCCTCTTACCCTGCTTTATTTTTTGATTCTCACAATCACTGCTGTTTAGATATCTTGTCCATTGTCTGAATCCCCCAGCAAGATGTAAGCTCCATGAGGGCAGGGAATTTTTGTCTGTTTTGTCCTCTGATGTAGACCCAGGATCCAGAGCAGTGCCTGGCACAGTGTATCCACTCAATAGTTGTTGAAGGAATGAATGAAAGGTAAAATCAGTAAATATCTATCAAATTTAGACTTACAGAGTTGTATTTTTTAGATAAACAAGAACAGAAATATTCATGTTTAACTCAAGTAAACTTGAAGAACTTGCTGTTAGTTGAAAGCAGACTTATTGCTACTTAAGTGCCCACACCATATTACAGTTACTTGGCAGAGGGCCACAACTTATAGGATAGATTTTTTTTGAAAGGTGAATTGGTAGCTGAGAATGATAAAGAAGTCATAAAGTAACAGCTTCAGCCACATCTCCACAATTTCCACAAAGGCTTATTTAAAAGTTTGTATCAGTGCCCACCATGGTCTAGTATGTGGTAAGACTTAGTTCACCTTCACAACTTTTCTGGTTTTCCACATTTTCCAAGTTTTTTTGTATAAATAGACATTATTTTTGAAGTCAGAAAAAATGTTTTATTGTATTTTATAACTTTTGGAGAAAAGAAGAAAGTCCCACTGATTATTTTAAATGACGAATGAATGAATGAATCAATAAACAAATTAAGCATCTAGATTTTAAGCTCCTCAAGGTCAGGGCCTTACTTAAGTTAATCTCTAATTTCCCACACAGTGCCTTGCTCACAGTGGACATTTAATAAATATTTGTTGAACTGTATACATAGCAATTGTGTGATTTCTTTCTCTTTCTTTCTTTCTTTTGTATATTTAACAGGGATCTGTTTATATCTACACTCATCGTGAGAAGCCAACCTTTGATAAAGTCCTAGAGGCTTGTGATGGGAAGTTTCAAGCAATTGACTTTATCCCACCCGGAAATGAATACTGCATGGTAAGGAATACTTTATTATCTCACAGTAGGATTTAAAGAAAAGATTTTGGAAGATCATGTGCAACCTTACACAAATAGGAGGCAGAGGGTATTCTTGAGGATGTGGAAGAAATGCCAACCACTTCCATCACCAGATCTACTCCCCAGTTAGAATGACATCATTGTATTGTGACTTCATAATATTAAGTATCTGAAAACAGTCAAAGCAATTGAAATCTTAGGAGCCATCCTGTTTATACTCACCATCCAAGTTTTCCAAGCCAGATCTTTCAACACATTCATTGCTAAAGAGTTATCAAAACTCATTAAACAATTAGTGTTAACCCTCTTTCAGAGTGGTACAGACCCTCTGAGGATGAAAATGAAATACTGGCCATGCTCAAAACATGAATTCAATCTACTTAGGAAAAATAATCCACCTGCTACGTTCAAAAAGGAAACTTTTTTCCTGGTGTTTAACTGCTTACCTTTATTGGTCTCAAGAAACATTTCATTTTTTATATGATTCATCAATAAATCCATTAAGATTTTGGGAGTCCTAGCAAAATATGTACAAGAGCTATATGAGAAAAGTTTCAAAACTGATGAAAGAAATCAAGATCTAAATAAATAAATATTGCATGTACTTTGCCACAGAAAATATACAGATGGCAAATAAGTATATTAAAAGATATTCAATATTGGGGCGCCTGGGTGGCTCAGTTGTTAAGCGTCTACCTTCGGCTCAGGTCATGATCCCAGGGTCCTTGGATCGAGCCCCGCATCGGGCTCCCTGCTTGGTGGGAACCCTGCTTCTCCCTCTCCCACTCCCCCTGCTTGTGTTCCTGCTCTCCCTATCTCTCTCTCTCTCTCTCTTTCTCTCTGTTAAATAAATAAATAAATAAATCTAAAAAAAAAAAGATATTCAATATTATTCACCATTAGAGAATTGCAAATGAAAACAATGAGATGACACCACACATGTATTAGAATGTCTAAAATCTAAAGCACTGGCAATATCAAGTGCTGGCAAGGATATGAAGCAACAGAAAAATTCATTGCCTGTAGGAATCAAAATGCTTCAGCCACTTTGGAAGTTTGGCAGTTTCTCACAAAACTAAACATACTCTTACCTCATGATTCAGCAGTTGAGCTTCTTGTTATTTACTTAAATTAATTGAAAACCTATGCCCACACAAAAACCTTCACATTAATGTTTATAGCACCTTTATTCATAATTGCCAAAACTTGGAAGTAACCAAGATGTCTTTCAATAGGTAAATGGGTAAACAAACTGTGGCATATCAATACAATGGAATATTATTCAGTACTAAGAATAAATGAGCTATTAAGCTATGAAAAGACATAGAATAGCCTTAAATGCATAACATTAAACAAAAGAAGCCAATTTGAGAAAGATGTGTGATTTCCTCTATATGACATTCTGGAAAGTGTGCTCAGCTCAGGTCTTGATATCAGGGTCTTGAATTCAAGCCCCGTGCCTTTTTTTTTTTTTTTTTTTAAGCAAAGTCTGTTAGTTAAAAAAAAACAAACATAATTTCCTATTTCTAGCTTTATTCTTTAAGCAATAATCCTGTTGAATGTCCAAGTAACTCAATTATGTTACATGGAAAAACATTTATTTCACTTTTCTAATCTTAGTTATTATATGTTACTTAAATTGTATTAAAGATAATAGTTAAGAAAAGATTATAGTTAATTTTTGTTCAAATCAGAAGTACTGATGTTGTGATTGTCATTATAATCCATATGAGTAAAATGAAATTTTATACGAAATCATCCAAATTATTGACATACTATAAAGGGATTTAGAACATGCTTGCATAACAGAGTCTTATTTTCCATTTAGAGTTTTCTTTTTCTTTTTTTCTTTTTTTTTATAGACACTCACACATTCAGGGGAAGTTTGTGTTTGGTATATAGAAGATGGTACTTGTGCCAGCAGGATTTATCTGAATACCCCAGTAAGTGTGCCTTATAAATGGATTAAATATTGAATTCTAATCCAATCTATGTTTTCATAATTACATGTCAATAGTCTGTGGAAATACTTGTTGCAGATGCCTTATTGCATTTCTTACCCTATATATTTAGAATAATTCTTCTGTATAAAATATATTCTACAGCCCAGAGGGTGGAACATAAGGTACTAAATTGGTGTATAGGAAAGTTTTTCTGAGGTGGCAGTTATTTCCAAAGTCCTAGTGGTTTATATCTCACTCATACTATAAGTTCCTTGTGGATTGGCAGGGTCTCTGCTCCACGGAGGCCCTCTCTCAGGAAGCCAGACTGAGGGAGGGTTCACCAACTAATAGCTCCTCAGTGCCATAGTATGGGAAGGGAGTGCCAGAGAGTCTTGAACTAGCAATTCGTTGCTTTTACTCAGAAATGAATCACCCCCTTGGCCATAACTAGTTAAATGGCCCCATCTAACCTCAAGGTTAGAAATGAAAGAAAATTCCCACTCTAACCAACTTGAACCAAAAATAAAAAAGTGGGGGTTATTGGCTTAATCAACTATAAAGTATAGGACTTGTCTGGCCTCAGATGTAGCTCAGTCCAGCAACTCAAATGATATTACCAAGGACCTTGTTTTTCTCTCTATGTCTATAGTTTTATCTTAGGCTTCTTTTAGGGGTACCCAAATGCCACAGGTGTCAACCTCAGAGGTGTCAGACCATCAGGAAGAAAGCCTCCTCCAATGGGAGGAGGAAGAGAAAAGAAGTTTTTCCTTTCCATGAAGCTAGATGTCTTCTGATGTCTTAATAACATCTCTGAACTAATCACTATGCACAAGGGAATGAGAAATGCCAATTGGCTTAAGCTCAGCCTTGAAAATGAGAGTCAGATCTGTTTCATTGAACCCCCAAAAATGAGAGAGAATTTTCCAGAAGGAATTTTCCAGAAGGAAGGTGTTTGGCTATTGGGTGACAAACCACAATTGCTCACAACACTCGCCACAAAGTGATACCATTATTTCTGCCACGTTCATAGTACATTTTACATAAAATAATATTTTAAAACCATAAAAAGACCAATAAACAATGGCAATGCTATTTCCCCCTTATATTATCATCATTTGATATATTACACAGTTCTAGATGAGATATGGATCTTGGATTTTGGTAGTAGGTAGGGAAGTTACAATCCTTCCCCTTTATAAAATTAAAATCTCAATTATAAAACAAGAGGAAGCGTCATACCTCACATAAGAAAATTATAAGACACAAAAGATGCACAATTCAATGGGATATATAAAACTCACCCTGACAAGTAAACATAAAAATTCTTACCTAAAACACTGAAATATGAATAGACTGCACTCTGGTGACAAGAGCTCATATGTGTTCATTTCTATTAGAACTACTAGAGCTAGAAGAGATCTTAAAGCTCATCTGATCACATCTCCTTTCACAGACGAGAGACATACAAATGGTTAACAACCCACCCAAGAGTCTATAATCAGGACTTAATCTTGCTCTTCTTCGCTAAGGAGAGAGATAGGCACCATGAGAAGGTCTGCTTTCTGCACCAGAGATCTTCCCTTCACCTGAGCAGAGGGAAGAGATTCAGACAGTGTTCACAGTTAATTTGACAAACCATCATTGAGCTCCACACCAGGCACAGTATACTCATGTGGATCAGCCTGACTTGGGGATAACTGGTGGTTTTTCCTCACTGGAGAATACTGCTGCATTGTGGGGAATTGATAAGCGCACTGACCCAGCAATGCTGAGGCCAGATCTCCCTGTCTATGCCTAGGACTGTGTTCCGCATGAACATTTTAGGCAATGGTCCTCAGAGAACCTGGCCCAGCACTATGATGGGAGGATATCTGGACACTAGAAGCTTCCCTTGATTACTTGCTAAGGTACATAAGACCCCTCCAGATATTGCTGTCCATGTTTAGCCTAGCCTGCTATTGCCCTGGAATGAAGGATAATTTCTTTCTTTTTTTTTTTTCTTTTAAAGATTTTACTTATTTATTTGACAGAGAGAGAGACAGCGAGAGAGGGAACACAAGCAGGGGGGTGTGGGAGAGGGAGAAGCAGGCTTCCCGCAGAGCAGGGAACCCGATGCAGGGCTCGATCCCAGGACCCTGGGATCATGACCCAAGCCAAAGGCAGATGCTCAATGACTGAGCCACCCAGGCACCCTGGAGGATAATTTCAACAGATTATTTTGAGAACACACACACACACACACACACACACTGAGACATCCCATAAAGACTTTCTTTTAAAAAAAGAAAAAAAGAAAGACCCTCACCATTTTGTTTCCAGTTTCACACTGAGCTACCACTGAAGACTCAACCCTTAAAATTCACCTTAAAAAATAAAATAAAAACCTCCTCGGCGGAGCAACTGTGCATTCTAATGAGGCAGGACACCTGAGTTCTCAGCTTCATCATCAGCTATGGGATCCTGAGGCAAATTGCTATTCTTTTCTTCACCTCCATTTTCTATTCTACAAAATGATTATCTCTTAAGCTCTTTTCTATTTCTAGTGTTCTGTGATTTTATTCAAAACAAACTACAAAGTATAATTATAGAGGAATGAAGCTGGTTGCTTAAGTGTCATGAAAGCAAATTTATTCTCCTAGACATCATATTCCGTAAGTGATTGTGAGATGAGCAGGAATTTGTGATGCATGTCTTTGGTTACAGAATACACGGGGTGTGATATGGTTATTTTCTTGTCTTCCCCCATCATACCAGCATCCCAGGATCTACCATTATCCAACAGATGAATGCTGATTTTTAAAAATCACTAACATTCAGTAAAGATGTCCATAAGATGTTAGGAATGTATTTTAAGTTTGTTTTATTTTTTCATTATTATTGGTATAATCATGTCATCATTTAGGGATAAAAATGAAGCCATGGTTTAAAGCTCAAGAAATCTCTTTATATTTTTATGATTCTAACGTTAGGATAAAAGAATAACATGTAGCGACTCCTGTGACTTATGCTGTCAGTTAGCTCAGGAATGCTGCGTGTCTAATTTGTAATACCACATTATACTTGCCACTCCTTGTTCGGATGGCTTTCCAAATAAACTGTAGATTCTTATGCATGGTAAAGCAGGCTTCGTGTTCTGGCACGGTGAAGTTAAGCATCTGGGGTTATTTTAAACAGGCAACAGTGCTGGCTTGCTCTCCTTCCTCCCTCTCTGTGGCTGTGGGCACCATGGGGGGCTTCATCCACTTCCTCGATGTCAGGGATGCGGAGGCCCCTCAGGCAATTCACAAGGCCTTCCCCTCGGAATGGTCTGTACAGCACCTCCTGTAAGTACTTCCTGCTTCTGGCAGCAACATTGTCAAGGCCTGTCTGTTGAGAATTCCAGTAAAGCCATAATTTATTTTTTTTAAAAGATTTATTTATTCACTTGAGTGGGGGGAGGGGTAGAGGGCGAGGGAGAGAGAATCTTAAGCAGATTCTGTGCTGAGCACAGAGCCCGATGTGGGGCTCAATCGCACAACCCTGAGCCAAAACCAAGAGTGGGACGCTTAACCATTGGTGCCACCCAGATGCCCCAAGCCATAATTCCTTTCAATTTTAAGTTTTACATGTTTTGTTTTGAAAATGAATACATTGCCTCAGTTCAGCATTCCAAAAGGACAGAGGGGTGCATAGGGAAAAGTCTCCCACTCTTGTCCCCAAACACCCAGTTCTCCTCCCTGGAGACAGCCTATTCCCAATTTCTCATGTATTCTTTCCAGAGATAGTCTATCCATAAATAAGCAAAAAGTAAATACTCCTTTTAACTACACAAATAATTATCAAGCACTTAAAATGTGCTATGTGCTTGGTTCTATTAACTTCGTGAGATGGATGCTCTTGTCTCCTCAGGGAGATGAGACACAAAGTGTTTAAGTGACTTGCTTCATGTTACACAGGTAGGAAATGGCAAATGTCAGAAGCAGAACCCAGGCAGTTGGGCTCCAGAGTCACTGCCTTTGCTTTTATTTTTTTTTTTCAAGTTTTTATTTAAATGTCTTTGCTTTTAGATAGCAAACCATATACAATGTTCTATGCCTCTTTTTTTTTTCACTTCATGGTATCTCTTAGACCATGATTTCTATCCACACATAAAGACCTTCCTTATTCTGTTTTATGGCTACATAGTACTCCATTATATGGATATACTATAATTTTTTATTTTAATTCCAGTATTGTTAACATACAGTGTTATATTAGTTTCAGGTGTACACTATAGTGATCAACAATTCTATTATACATTACTCAGTGCTCACCATGCTAAGTGTACTCTTTAATCCCCATCACCTGTTTCACCCTTCCCCCACACATCTCCCCTCTGGTCACCATCAGTTTGTTCTCTATAGTTAAGAGTCTGTTTTTTGGTTTGCCTCTCTCTCTCTCTCTTTTTCCTTTGCTCATTTGTTTTGTTTCTTAAATTCCACATATGAGTGAAATCATAGGATAATTGTCTTTCTCTGACTGACTTATTTTGTTTAACATTATACTATCTAGCTCCATCCATGTTGTTGCAAATGGCAAGATTTCATTCTTTTTATGACTGAGTAATATTCCATTGCATGGACATATACCACATCGTCTTTATCCACTCATCTATCAATGGTACTTGGGCTGCTTCCATAATTTAGCTATTAGAGATAATGCTGCAGTAAACATAGGGGTGCCTGTATCCCTTTAAATTAGTGTTTTTGTATTTTGGGGGTAAATACCCAATATCCCATCATTTTTAAAAGATTGTATTGATGGGCGTTTAGATGACTTCACATCTTTTGAAGTAATACTTTTTAGAAGACAGCACAAATACATTGGATTTAGACTCATCTGTTGCTATTATTCTTTCTTTTGTTAATTTGTCATAATAGTATTACCAGAACTGACATTTGTGCCCTGCTTTACAGTTTGAGGTCCTGTCATACACTGTAGCTTATTGAATGTGATCCTCACTACACTGGTCGGAAGGGTATTATGCTTGTCCCTGTTCCACAAATGAGAGAATTCAGGTTCAGAGAGGTGACGAGAGAAGCCTTTCGAGGATTGCTCTAGGATAGCGCCTAGAGGAGCCGGATTTCCACCCACCGCGTTGTTTCCTGCAAGTGGCCCCCTCCCGCTCTGGCAGAAGACCCCTCACCTCCCTCTATCTACACGTTTGCCGCCTCCTCTTTCTCAGATCCTCTTATTTTAATTTGTATCTTGCCATTTTTCTAATTTGATGAAGGTGCAGAAACATTTCACTACATTCTTCCTCCCCCCATGAGGCATTAGTACTGCAGAGGGCTGCGATGTTGCACTGATCACTGGTGTGAGGACTGTTTATTTCCCCCAGAAATACCAAGAAGGCTCTCCTATCATATTTCATTCAGTTATGATGAGGATGCTACTGCATCTTCTTGACTGTGCACTTATAAGCTGCAATTTGGAAACAGCATTAACCTAGAATGTCATGATTGCATTTGTATGTCATCACTTGGCTTTTTTTATAAGATGGGATAATATTAAAAGTCAAAAACCATAAGAATGACTGGTTTTGAGTGTATCTCCATGCTGTCATTCAATAAATTTGTTTACCATCTTATTAGTGAAACAAGTAAAATTGGATCCTCAGATTTCTTGTTTTCTTTCTTTTCTAGTTATGACCAGCGAGGGATATATCTATTAGTTGGAACATCAGAAGGCTATGTCTTTATTATCAATGCCAATCCATCAAGCTTGTTTCAGATCCTTGGATTCATAGGTACTACATGGAATGCTTATTAATTTAAAATATTGGTCACTTCATTCCAAAAATTTAAGATTGTGGAAATGGGGCTCTAGTGAAACAATTATTTGCAGTATATTTTCTAAAAAAGAGACATTTAAATAACTGCTGTAAGTTACATGGGAGAATTCTACATCATATTTAAAGGGTTTTTGGTACATCTGCTTGGTACATAGTTGATGTTAAATAATCCTTCTGAAATAAATTAATGAATTAATTTAGATGTCTCTAATGTTAGACATTATATATAGTGTATATATGCATATTATATACATTATATAATATATGTGTATATTATACACATATATATAATGCAGGATATTTCTAATGTTATTGCAAAAGGAGTTTGGTTGGTTTATCCTTGAAATATATTTTAAAATATTTTATTTCTATTTAATAAAGATAGCTAAAGAAAGTTTTATTACATGCATCTTTAATATTTCCTCTTTAAACAAAATGATATCCAGCTTTTTCAGTAATGCCATCCGCATGCCCAAGTAAACGACAGACCTGGCAGGTGAAGTAACACTTACATGATAAATAGTAAGAACTAATACTTTTCTTTCTGGCTTAAGGACCAAATATATATGTATATTTTCCCCAAAACATATTTTTAAATTTATTCATTGACTTTTTAAAATTAGTGAGTGACTACTAGGTGTAAAATGCTGAACCTAGGCCAGTGGGGGTATGGCAAGGTCAAGGAGACAATTTAGTGATGGAGGAATAAGCAGAGTGCTGTGTGGTCTCAGAGGAAGAAGCAATTAATTCTGCCAGGTATGAGGAAAGGAGTGGGGGTAAAGGCGGACACAGATAAGGAGGTGTAGAGGATTGGGGGAGAGTTCTCTGAGGGTGTAAGTCATGGAGGATGGGGCATATTAGTATTCCCGCTCAAGACAAAAGACTGAGCAAAGGCACTTGGAATGGTAGGAAGTCTGGTATAATAGGTAAACAGAAGCGTTTATTAGATGACGATCATGGCAATGAAGTCTGAAAGAAGACGAGGGTCTTGAATATCATTCCAAGGAGTCTGAACTTTTTTCTGTGGGTAATGAGACACGATCAGAAGTTTCCAAGATGATACAGGTATGATTTGACTTGGATTTTAGAGGATGACTCTGCCACAAGTGTGAAGGATAGAGCTGAAAGGCAAGAGAATGGAATAAAAAAGATGAGTCAGGGAATAATTATAGTAGCCCAGGCAAGAGTGATATAATCATAACAACAGCCAACATTTATTGAGGGATTCCTTGCCATGTGATAGTCAGTGTTCTAAGAACTTGGCATGTGTTAATTCATTTAACCCTTACAGACAACTTTTATGAGGTAGAGACTATTACTATCCCAATTTACAGATGAGGCAATTGAGGCACAGTTAAGTACTCATTCAGAGTCATATAGCGTGGTAATGGTGGAGCCAGGACTCGAACTCAGGAAGTCTATCCTCAGGCTTTTGCTCTTATCCACAGTGCAAACACTGTGCAGCAGTCATAGAAAGAGAAAGGAGGGGACAGCTCTGAGTGATGGAGTTGATAGGACTTGGTATTCCATTAAATGTGAAAGGGGAGGATCAGCAATGACTCCAAAATTTCTAGCCTGTGATTTCATCAAATGAAGTAAAAACTTAAGACAAAAGGTTGAGGGATAATGTGAGCTGACGAGCTCTGTAGAGTTGAAGCTAATAAGCTCTTTAGTGGGGGATATTTAGCTAATGTTTGGAAATGGAGATTTGTAGTTCAAGTCTCAATGATAGAATTCTGATCTTGAAATTATGGAAGCTGATGAGATGGCTTAAGAAAACAGAGTAAAAGCAAATCCAATTGCTTAATGAGACCAAACAGGTAAGCTAAATATGTAAATGTGAACACATGGAGCATGGTAGGACCTATGGCTTACCTCAGAGTGTATGTACATCCTGCCTAAATATTCCATTTTTTAATATATCTGGTCAGTCAGAGTGTGGGATGGGAAAAGCAACTTCCAGTTAAGTTATGGACCAAGGAAGATGGCGCAGTGAAGCAAACAGGACAGGCCAGAGTAATGAGAGCACTGGGAGTCGCCCGCTCCAGAAAGACCTTGAGGGAGGAAGCTGGCTGAGGGTGTGGACTGTCATGAACTCGAGTGCAATGAGGGCTAGGCAGTCAGAAAATGAAGTCAGTAAGTAGCAACTCCTGTTTTAAGGAGTTTGCAGCAGAGAAAAGAGAATTGGCATAGATGGCAACCATGGTGGGGAAGCAGGGTTGTAGCAAGGGCTCAATTTGAAGACCGGGGAGTCTTGAGAGCTGAATAGAAGAAATCATAAAAGACACAAGAAGATAAAATGAGGTCCTTGAGAGCACATGGTCTAATAGGAGATTAGTGGCATGAGTTCAATATCAGAAATGTGAAGGATTGCATTTTGTTCATACAAAAATGCCTTCTGGATAAGAACATTGAGCTCCACTTTGTATCAGATGTCTTTGGTCTTCTTATGTCAGAGGAAAGATCATCAGCTGAATATCTGAGGGGAGAGGCTGATAAAGTGGACACATATAGAACAGCTCCTGTGGAAAGGGGGAGTAGTGACTCTGGAAAGAACCGAAGATGTGCCCCAGGCATGGCACCTTCCAGAGGCCCGATTTCCAGAGGAGCAAACTCATCACGTCATGGGCATTTCCACCACCCCTGCAATACCTTGGCTTTAGATGCAAAGAACACTGATGCCTGAGTTGATCCAATATCAGGAGTGGATGAACAGGCCACAGTGGAGCATCAAGGGGCTGGAGCATGGAGGTGCTGTTGAGGTGAAGATGGCATACTCCAGAGGCTTCCCTGACAGGGAAAGGAGCTGAGCCCCACTGAGCGGGCTTGAATCTGCCAACCCAGCTATCTAATCACGACAGTTCCTCATCATTCATCAAAAATGTCCCCATCACTTATATTTAAAGATTACTTTAAATATGCAGTAAATAAATTGAAATCTAAAGATTTAGTGAAGGCAATTCTATAACATGATATCTTACTTGGGAAGATAAAAGATTCTTTAAACTTATGAATGACCACTTATGATGATTTCCGTTTGCTTTCAGAGGTGGGCAAAGACATTTTACAAATATCCACAGTGTCTCTTTTGGAAACAGACATAGTAGAAGTGATGGTGCTTTCCCCACTTCCAGAAACAGGAAGAAGCAGATTGGAAATATTTACTCTGCCTAAAATACTACCACAAGGTAAAGAAAAATCAAGCAACCAATTCTGTGCTGGGCCCAGATGAGTAGCTGCTTAGCTTTCTTTCTTTTTTTTTCCCCCTAGTGATTGCATTTTTTTTCCTCTTAGCCTGTGAAGAGGTAAAATGGCCATCTTTTGTGCATCTTACAAAGTAAAACTGATGTAGCTGCTAACCAATGTGATATGTGGACTTTCCTCTGGGCCTTGTCATTCATATGAACCTATCTTATTACAAGAGAAGAGAAACAGGGTCAACTGGCACTTTTGTCAGATTGATTTGTCATTTTGTGATATCTCTTGTTTTGTAGCTTCAAATATACATGGTTAACTTCAGACAGGTTACTGTGTAGTTACTTTCACTGATAGAATTGTAAAGAAAGCTTTTTGGATAAAGAGGTCTGATAAAATAGACACTCTTTGTTTTAGATAACAAATATATTTGGGTAGCTAGTTTGCAAATACATAATTACGGAGCATAAGAGAGCTGGAAAACCTCAAAGTACTCTTGTGTCTTAAGAATCTCTAGACCATCATGAGTATCTTTTAATATGCCTCTACTTAATTGATTAAATTAGCCAAGACCTTATAAAGGATATTTTATGCACTATCAGTCATTTAATACTCAAGTAGTTCTAATGAACTTCTAATGAAGTTGTTTTGAATCATTTTTATCCTCTCAATAGCCTCTGCATTATTAATTGAGCATTTAAATTTTTATTTAAATCTTCATAGTTATTCATTATGATTAAAAAATAAAATCAACATACACTGAAAATGATCTCTCTTCTTCCCCAAATCTTATAGTTTCTGCGAGCTTTATTGATGAAAGAGGGAGGCTGAAAGATGCACTCATTCACAGGTTCCGGTATGAGATAGAACACAGCCTGTCTTCTGCCGTGCTGGACTTTCAAAGTCACCAAATATATGGCTTCTGTAACCAAGTGCCATATATCTGCAGCTACCTTCTTCCTGAACAAGTATGCCAAAACTTAAGCATGCTATTATTTATCTTAGAAGTCAAGATTGATACATTATATTAATTAGACACAATCCATGATACATTGTATTAATTAGACACAATCCATGCTTTAAAGTTAACAATGGCTCTAGTATAGTAACATAATATTCTTGAATTAGGTACATTATTAGCATTATTTGTAAATCCATCATACATACCTTTGAGCACTGTCATACTTGTGCTACATACATCCTGCTTGTCAGATAAACATGCAGATAACACAATTATTTTAGTGCCTTTAAAAACAACATAGCCATGGAACATCTATTCCACAGGTATTAGGTGTCAGTGGTTTTCCATGGAACTTTGCACCTGAGCCACATGCAAAATTGCACAAAATAGATAAACTATGTTTCTGCCATCCTTGCATTACACTCATTTCAAGCATCTGTCATATAATACCACTCCTGCTACACACACTGGCCCAGATTATCTACCACCCTCCCTTCTAAGCCTGCCTCTTCCAGGGCAGCCAATGTCAGCAAGGTATGAGACATAGAAATTCCAAGGAAGAGAAATGTTTGTGGCAAGGAGAATTCAAGGAAAGCTTCACGGAGGATGTAACTGGCTTTTGAAGAATAGGTCAGACTTAGACATGGAGAAATATTGTGTACAATCTTGGCAGGGAGTGGGAGTTGCTGAGGTAGAGAGGGGACAGGTTGGTGGGAATGGAGTGGGGAAGGGCATTCCAGACAAAATTCATGGCATGTGTAGGGGCTTGGAGGTGGAAGTACATGAGGGAATACTGACTCATTCAACTGGACTTGAGCATGGGGGTATGTGAAAAGAATTAGTAAAAAATAAAGGCTGTCAGGGACGCCTGGGTGGCTCAGTCAGTTAAGCATCTGCCTTCGGCTCAGGTCATAATCGGAGCGGGGGGGGGGTGGTCCTGGGATCAAGCCCCATGTCGGGCTCCCTGCTCAGTGGGGAGTCTGCTTCTCCCACTCAATACTCTGCCCCTCCCCCCTGCTCATGCATGTGTGTGCTGTCTTTCAAATAAATACAAAAAATCTTTTTTTTAAAAATAAAGATTGTTGGTGCAGGCTGGGATCTTTAATGGTAGCTAATGTATAAAGACTTCTCTTGGTTGGTTAGAACAAACTTTAATTTGCAAACAGAGATGAAAATGTGGTGCAAGAAATGTGGTGTATCGGTTTATTTACATCGACAGTGTTTGCAGATTTGAATCTGACCATATATGCACAAGTGCAAGCTCTAAGGTGCTGCTCCCCTGATCTTTTCTATAATGGGGTCATGTTCTTTGATTGGCAGGAACACAGTGGTATTTGCATTCTTAAGCCATACCAAAAAGTGCAAAGCAAACACTATGGACCCGGAATACTCTCTCTGTCTCCACATGGGTTGTGGCTCATAACAATAGCTAAAGGTGGAATTCTGTGTATCCGAGATGTTCATACTTTGGTAAGCTACTCTTTTTTTTTTTTTTTTTTTTTAATCTTGGGATGTATATCTTGATCTCATATAAGGAAAAAAAGCCCTAGGGAAGTAATTGGGCTTCTTTCTTAGGTAAATTAATTCATAACTTATTTACCACTGATGGTAGTATTGACTTAAACATTTTATAGGCATTTTTATATACTGAGGTTTGAGTTTCCAAGGGAGGAAACACCAACCAGTAGACAGAGATCTGCCAATAAAGAGCGTGGGACAGGGATACTGCAGGTGAGCTGCAGCCCAGCTCCATCACCACTTAGTTGCGTGTCTTGGAGACTCACTGAGCTTCACTGAGCTTCAGATGCTCATCTGTAATATTGGGGGAACCTTTCATGCTCTCAACCTGTGGGATTCTGATGAGAGCCAGGGAGAGGGTATATGCAAAACTGCTTTGGAAATAGTGAATTGCTGTGTAAACCTAGGGATTATTACTCCCGTCTCCCTGGCCTGGAGCGACTCTGAGCTGGTTGCTGCTTCCCCTTCTCCCCCACCCAGTTCTTCAAGTGATGCTGGAAGAGCATAAGGGAGAGGATGTGGCCCTTACTGAGTCCTCCCTCATCCCTTGTGGACCTCAACATCACCAATACTGCTACCATTCCTGATTTCCATTGAGAAAGTGAAAATAGTTTCTTCTCCCCTAACTGTGGAGGATCCTTTTCTAGGTTTTGAGACCAAGTTGAACTGGTGATTCTTACCCAGGGTTCTACCCCACACACCTGAAGCCTTGCAACCACCTACATGACATACTCCTGCAGGTCCACAGATAAACTGGGCCCCGGTGTGTACATCTGGCTCTCCTTGTTCATCTGTGTAAGAAACCATATTTGGACTACAACTGAGCAAAACTGATACTATTATTATACAGGAAATATCTTGAATCCTTTAGAGATTATTTTGAAGTTGACAATTTACAAACTTTGCTACATTGTCTCTTATTCAAATGATTTATAATAGATGCCACTGCTGATGGTGGCATGACGTGGCAAGGCATCAAAGTTCTTCTGGGTGATTCTATGCAAAGCACCTCATATATGAGGTTATTCATGCAGCAGTCTTTGTAAAAGCAACCTAATGATCATCAGTGGAGGACTGGATACATAGATAATGCTGTATGAACAAGACATAAAGAAAAAATGGAATATTATGCAGAATGAGAAAATATTTATGCCACAATATGGAAAGAACCTCAAGATCTACTTTTAAGAAGGAAAAGCAAGGTGCATAATATATTATGCTACAATTTATGTTTAAAATTATGTCTGCATAAAAATTTGTTCATATACATTTAAAAGCCTCTGACAGGATGTTAAAAGTATTAATTACATTGACTGGCTTTGGGAGGTGGCTGAGGAATGGAGACAGGAAGGAGATTTCACTGCATACTCTTATAGTTTTTGAATCTTGAACCATTTGAATGTATTGCCTATTCAGAAAGTTAAATTAAAAAAAAATCATGGTTGAGAACCAGTGTGACACAGAAATCCCAGTTTTTAGTCAAGGAACTTAAACTGTTGCCCTGTGTAACAAATCAGTGATGTGTTTTGTTTGGGTTCTACTTGAAATGGTTTAGCATGCTTCATCTGGGACATGTTACCCTCCATTCTTCACAGTGCCTACTACCTTTTCTCAACCACTCATCACACATAGATGAAACCTACCTGACCCTTGAAGGCATCTGAATCTGCCATTTCTGCTCACTCAAGGCCCATCCCCTAACTCTGTAGCCTTTAGCAAGTTGCTTCTGTGTGTCTGGCTTTCCTATTACAGATTGGTGATAACAGTCCCTCTCCTTCCATTCTTCACAAATGAGAAAATAAACCAGTATTGGTGAGTGTGTTTTGAACTAGGGATTTTCACTACTATGTATTACTAAAACGCTACTTCCATGCCAAATAAAATGCTGTTAACAAATACAAAACGATTTATCAACAAGCAAAAGTGCATGTGACCCTCTTAGAAAAACCATGTGGTAGAATTGCATTTGTAATTTCTGCGCTTTGTTCCTAAAACTGTTGAGGAAACGTTTGTTCGAAGTCGGAGTCATTCTCACCAGGGGCATGGGATTCAATCAGTGAGAATTTCAATGGATGGACAAAACATTCTGGTGAATGGGAGAGATGATGGCACCCTTGTTTGCCTACGATGGAGGTATGTACAGTGTACAGTAGGCAACTTCATGTGGTATGGTATTTTTAAAATAAAGATTTTGTTACTATTTACACAGAGCAAGGCCACCATAACAGGAGACAACTGCCATTGAAAAAATTATTATACTCACAGATCCCAAGAGAAGGAGGTTTGCCAAGCTCTGTGCCAGGGCCACATGGGAAAGCACCTAGGTGGGGAAGGAGGCAGAGGGAACACAGGAAACGTGGGCAAAAGCCTTGTTTTGGTTTCCATGGGAAGGAGCAGGCAGGTTTAGCATTGGCTAGTTTGGATCATGTCAGCAGGTTCTGGGGCATAGATGCTGGCCTTGGTTGTCTGGCACTTGGCCCAGGGGTGATTAAAGCAGGGAAATAGTAGCCCTGAGTTGGAGGTGTGGGCTCTGGATTGATTGGTTTGCATTTAAGAGGTGGCTCCAGGGTGAGTGGTTTCCTATCTGTAGCAATTGGCGGGTCTTGGAAGGGGCAGTCCCTCCAGCATCAGCAAGACCCCAGATGTCAAAGCACCAAAATACAAAAAATAACAAGACATAGTTAGTACATATGAAATGATCAGTCCTCCCTTTCTTAACACCTGTTGGAGGAGTACAAGGAATGAGGACAATCCTGAAGAGTAGATAATTTTTTAAACTCCTATTCATCCCTTAAAAACCTGACATAGGGCGCCTGGGTGGCTCAGTTGGTTGGGTGACTGCCTTCGGCTCAGGTCATGATCCTGAAGTCCCAGGATCGAGTCCCGCATCGGGCTCCCTGCTCCGCGGGGAGTCTGCTTCTCCCTCTCCCACTCCCCGTTTGTGTTCCCTCTCTCGCTGTGTCTTTCTCTGTCAAATAAATAAATAAAATCTTAAAAAAAAAAAAAAAACCTGACATAGATTTGTATGCATGTGCACAAACATGTAGATATACTTCCCTAGTTAGACTTTGCTTAGACAATATTAAATTATTTAGACTTTGCTTAGATTAAATTAAAATTCTAAATAAAATACTACTCAAGCATGTAAATGATGACCAAAGCATAGAGAGCCTGAAGGTGATAGCCTCGACTTTATATGTTGCCTGTTTGGCCTGTCAATGGATATCATTAGTTAGTGTGCAATTTATTTCTGCAAAAAAATATCTTGTGGCACTTTCTGTGATTAAAACAGTAACAAAACATGGACTTTCCCAGTGACACTATGAAAATGTTAAATATTTGTAAATATTAAATAAATGTAAATGGAGATTTTATGTCATAACAGTTCTGGTAGTCATTTATATTAGAGACTCATTTGAACACTGCATCATCATGCCCATTTTATGCAGGGAATCTAAGTAAAATACTAACTTGTATCTCATATATAAGTCCTGACACATCCTGTACAGTAAATGAACAAACAGCATCTCCGGCAACAGTGAACGAGTGCTGGAGCCCTCTGTATAGAAGTAAGGACATTTCCATCCATGGGTAGTTAATCACGTGGACTTCTGACTCAAAACAAAGTTGAGTTTGAAACCATGGTCCAGGACTTACTAATTTGTGACCTTAGGCACATAACAATACCCTCTCTAAATCATCTATAACAGTGTTACTCAAGGTGGGGTCTGCAGCAACCATAAGCTTGTTAGAAATGCTTATTTTTGGTTCTTACCCAAAGTTTCTGAATCAGAATCTCTGTGGGTGGGGCCCAGGAATCTGTTTTTAACAAACCCTCATCCATGCAATGCTGATGTGCCTAAAGTTTGAGATGCCCTGGTATATTGCATGGAAGTAATGCTCCCTCAATGGTGGGTGGGGGTGATGAGGACCAAATATGACAGTGTGATTATGTATGTGAAGCAGTGCAATGCCTAGTACATTCTAAGGCTCCACTGGAACAGTGGCTCTTCTGTGCAGTGGCCAAGGTTGGTCAGAGGACATGTCGGGTAAGGGTCCAGGGACAGTGTAAGAAGAGGTCACCTCGGAGAGGTCAAGAGGACTGTCATGTCCGGGAGCCTATGAAAGGGCTCACTCTAAGAAGTAGAGTACTAATAACTACAGGGCACTGTGGAGAATTAACCCCATATTTCTTTGTGTAGAAATGGTTAGGTATCTAGAAATAACGCTGTTAAAATGTGACCTTTTTAAATTGTGATTTTGTAGTTGGTTTCTTTTCCTTTTTATTAATATAGGCGGCTTGGAGGAAACCTAGCCAGTGAAATGATCCATTATTGCCAGAAACTTTTAATTTCTCTGAGCAACACCATGGATGAGGAGAATGATTATTTAAGTATACAACAAGGAGAGTCCTTGAATTTGGAATCAAAATCTGAACACACAGTTGAGTTCCAATATATCGCTTGTCCTTCCTTCCTTCCTTCCCTTCTTCCCCCACCCACTCTCTCTTCCTTTCTAAATCAGATATCCGTTTTCAGTAGGAAGGAGGAATGGATGGTGTAGAAAGGCAATGGGATTTTTTTTAAGTGTAAAGACCCCAAAAGGAGGAAAAGATTGAGATTCTAAGTACAAATTTACTTTGGGCTGGGCTTGATAGGCAGGAGCATGTGGTCCACAATGACAGGAAGGAGGCAAAGAGTGATTTGGTGAATGTGTGACCTGTCTGATCATTTTTGCTTTCTCAGTGAAAAGTGTGGCTGATATAAGGACAGACTGGTAGGAATTAAATTAATAAAATATTACATCTTGGGCAGGCAAAATTTTTGGTATTATTTTAAAAATGCAACAAGTACAAAGAGATCCAAAGCAATTATATGAAGTTGAGTGGGAGGAAAAGAATTTTAATTTTAAGAAATATCTGTCTTCTTCTAAGATGAATGAGAATATGAAGCCAAGCATTGATTCATCACAAGAGGAATTAGTCCAAGCTGACAATTTAAAGGAAATTCCCTGGATACAACAAAAAAGCCAAGAGGTATTTATAAAACGTGGAAGAGGTTTGAAATAATGCTCTGTAAGTGTGCCAAATAGATTAGTTTCCTATGAAAACCCATTGGAAAGTTAGAAAGTAGAATGAGATACTACTTGGCAGAGGATTACATCATACAAGTGTAACTTCCCTGAAAGCAAACACCCTAATCTAGCCCAACCTTTTAGATGAAGGTATTAGCTTTAGGAACAGTACTTAAGCTAATATGAAACAGAACAAACCTGTCTAGGGGAAGCCAAAGTGAAGAATAATCAGATACTTCATGTTGGGGTGAATGTTGGAGGATGCTGCAAAGTTTAAATCAATGGGTGGGCCAGGAAAAGGAGAAAAGGACATGATGGCTTCAGATGTGCAGGAAGGTGACAGCTAGCAGCTTGTGTCTGGATTTAGCTTGTTAGTCTCACTCAAGTTCCCAGTAAAATAGCAGACTAGTTCCTTTGTCAGCTATTCTCTATTTAATTTTTTTACTATTTATCTTCTTTCCTTTGGCCTTCTAAATGACATCAGTTGCAAGTTGCTTCGAGGGTCACTTACATAGCAGCAGGGGACTTAAGCAAGGCACTGCAGTGGTGGTATTTCATGTACACTTCGTATTATTAGTCTTTACAAAAATTGTTTCCAGAGAAGTGCTACCTATGTATCTCTGTACCCCTGTATGCATGTATCTACCTCTCTATCATATAACTATCATTTCTCTTGCCTGTTTAAGTGATATACTTGTTCCATTTCAGGCCATCAAAAATGAGGTTAAACTGTTTTCCAAGAAAAGGAAAGAGATAAAAACAGGAATCAAAGCACTTGCTAAAACTGTAAGTGTTGTGATTTCATAAATAAATACACTGGCCTCAGTCTAAAATTCCTTTTTGAGCTTTATTTTATCCAATACAGCATGAGGAGCTGTACCCATTTTTCCCTCTGCCAGTAAGGTCAGTTTTCTGAGGTGCTGTAACATGGTGGAATTTTTACCATATCACACTATATATAAACACTGGTTTTCTTCTCAGTCTTCCTGAAACACTGGGTCTTACTTTTTTTTAATATTTATTTTTATCAAAGTTATATGTTTACAGTTTTACAATTTAAATAATGAGTTACATAATTAAAAATAATGTTTTTAAAGCGACACCTGCCCTACTTTTCTTCACTATGATTCCTGTACTCCCGAGGTAAATGTTTTCAATTCTTTCAGCTTTTTTGTTTGGATATTTTACCTCTGTCTTTCCAAATGGTCTTTTTTTTTTTTTTTTAAAGATTTTATTTATTTATTTGAGAGAGAGAATGAGAGAGAGAGCATGAGGGGGGGGGTGAGAGGGAGAAGCAGACTCCTCACTGAGCAGGGAGCCTGATGCGGGACTCGATCCCAGGACTCCAGGATCATGACCTGAGCTGAAGGCAGTCGCTTAACCAACTGAGCCACCCAGGCGCCCCTCCAAATGGTCTTTTTAATACTGTTTTTTCCTGACATTTCTATTTTGACACCAACTGTGGGCTTCCTGGTTTGGAAGATGAGTATTTAGGCTCTTTTACAGCCCATCACTATAACATACACATAAATCCCTACTCAGTGTGCACACTGTTATAGTTACGTAAATATTCTTCAAAGCCAGGTCACATGGTATATTATGATTAATTTCCATTTTTATAATCATATTTTTCCTGGAGTTAATAATTGCCTGTGTTTTAGATTAAGCCTTTCTATGTACCTGTTACCGACTCAGACTCTCTCAAAATGCTAAAAACTCTTCTCAATACAGTCAAATACCTGAGGTAGTCAAGCTGTCAGTGGTTTGTTGGTTTGTTTGTTTTCATGACCTCCTTTTTCATCTTCCAGCTCTAGTCTAAGCACCCTGCTTCCTAGACCAGGTACATGGTCTGTCATCACCTGCCATCTGAGTTGGAGTCCCTCTTTCCAGGGCCCCATGCATTTTTCTTTGTATTCTTGATGTACATCTTCCAGTAGCTTCCTAAGCAGGACTGCTGTGGTGTTGCATGCTTGAGGACATCATTTATCAGACAGACGTGCTTCTGGCATGCCATTTAAATGTAATGCAGTGTGGATGGTGCCTGCCCTCTTAGAGTTGTACAATGCTCTGGCTCTGTTCTTGGGAAGGGGCATGTGGGAGGGATATTTTTGAAACTTGGTTTTTCTTAAAATGTCTTTATCCTACCGTTACACTCATTTGATAGCTTGCCACGGTGTTCCTTGATTTCCCCTCAGAATTTTGAGGGCTTGCTCCATCATCTTCTAGCTCTCAGTGTTTGCTTTAGAGAATCCAATTCCTTTCTGACTCCCAATTCTTTCTAGGTAACCAGATTTTGTCTCTGAGAACTTATAGGGTCATTTATCCCAGCTGTTAGGAAATTTCACAGTTATGCACCTTGATAGATTTGATGGATATTCTTGGTTTGCTGGTGCGGATATATTCCCCACCCTTCTCCTTTCTGTTCTCAGCCCCAAGAGGCGGGCCTTTGTGGATATTATCAATGTGCTATCTTGCCACTGGCTTCTGGTTGGGCATAGTCAATGAGTGGCGTCAGCAGGAGATGGGAAGTGTCTTTACTCCTCCAGTGGCCTCTTTGTGGTATTATGATTTGGCAGTCACAGCCAGCCCTTTCCTACAGCTACTGATCTCTCCAGGTTCCAGTAACCAATCCCCACCCTTGCCCTTCACATGTAGGAGTGGTGATAGCTTTCTGTGGTTGCTACTCTGAGATGCTTTATCATGCCTTGCTGGTTTGCTTTACCCTGACAATCCTTTTGTAAAAGTCCCTCTCCCCAGTTATCCCATTTGAGTGTGTCATCTATTTTGTACCAGGACCCTAGTTCGTTTGCTAGTTTTTGTCTTTCTCATGTGCTAGACATTGGTGTGCACTTTCAATAAAAAACCTTTGTCTTTCAGTTCTGGGAAATGTCCTCACATTTTTCTTTGGGAATTTCCTCCCCTTTGTTTGACTTTCCTTATTGCTAATTAGGTTGAATATCTTTTCATAACTCTAAAAGACCTTCCTCTTCTGTGAATTCATTGTTCATATCCTTTGCCTATTTTTCTATCAGGTTGTTGGTCTTTTTCCTTTTGATTGTAGAGTTCTTTGTTTTTATTTTTAATTTATATTTGTGATAATTAGGGCTAGCTAAGCTGTGATAATAACCAAACTCCAAAAATATAGTAGCATAGGGATTGGGAGTTTATTTCAGGTCATTAGCTGCTCTGTTCCATGCAGTTATTCAGAGATGCAGGAGGCAGAGATTCTGCTGTCTTTAGCACCTGGCTTCTGACGTTGCCTTGCTTGAGCTCGCCACAGTCAGCTGGGAGGGGGAAAGAGCACAGAGGTGTGCAAGGGTAAAATCTAGAGCTGGCTTTATTATTAGGCTGAATCACATGAAATCAGAGTTTTATATGGTCCAGCCTAATATACGACAAATATTTTTGTCTTGTGTCTTAACTTTTATAATATGCCTTTTAAAATGCAGAATTTATGTTATGATCGGAATGTATTGATATTTTATTTAGAACTTTTGTCCTGTATATCTGATTTTAAAAGGTCTTCCAAAGTCTCACATACTTTTTTTTTTCTAATACTCCTTTATTTCACCTGTAATTTATTTTCATGAATGGTATGAGGTATGGATCTAAATTATTTTTTCAAATGAATAGCCCATTTCACCAGTGCTTTTTATTGAATATACCACCCTTTCTCCAGTGATTTGCAGTGCTTCCTCTGTCAATCTCTGGATTCCCATGTATGCAGTATTGTTTCTGGACTATCTATTCTGAAATTGAGTATTGATCATTTCCTAGGCTAATTCCAAACTATTTTGATAGTTATCTCTTTATAAAATTTTTTTAAAGATTTTATTTATTTATTTGACAGAGAGAGACAAAGCGAGAGAGGGAACACAAGCAGGGGGAGTGGGAGAGGGAGAAGCAGGCTTCCCACCGAGCAGGGAGCCCAATGTGGGGCTCCATCCCAGGACCCTTGGATAGACCTGAACCGAAGGCAGACGCTTAATGACTGAGCCACCCAGGCACCCCCTTTATAAAATAATTTTATACCTTGAAGGTAATTCTCCCTTTACTCTTCTTTTTCAAAAAAAGAAAAATGTTGGCCTTTTTATTCACATTTATTTTTCTATTTGAATTTTAAGATTGGCTTGTCAAGCTTAATGTAAACTCTGATTTGACTTTGAGAATACATTGCTTATCTTTGATTTGAGTAAGAATTTATTTGCTATCTCTGAAAGTTTATATATATATAATATATATTAAAATGTATTATATAAATCTTTTTAAAATTTTTTATTTAAATTCAATTTAGTTAACACATAGTATATTATTAGTTTCAGGGTAGAATTTAGTGATTCATCAGTTGCATCTAACACCCACTGCTCATTACATCAAGTGCCCTCCTTAATACCCATCACCCAATTACCCCATCCCCCTACCCACCTCCCCTCCAGCAACCCTCAGTTGGTTTCCTATAGTTTCCTATAGTTAAGAGTTAAGAGTTTGCCTCCCTCTCTGTTTTTATCTTATTTTATTTTTCTTTCCCTTCCCCTATGTTCAACTGTTTTGTTTCTTAATTCCCACAGATGAGTGAAATCATATGATGATTGTCTTTCTCTGACTGACTAATTTTGCTTAGCATAATACCCTCTAGTTCCATCCATGTCATTGCAAATGGCAAGATTTCATTCTTTAGATGGCTGAATAGTATTCCATTGTATATATATATATATATATATGTACCACATCTTCTTTATCCATTCATCTGTTGATAGACATCTGGGCTCTTTCCATAGTTTGGCTATTGTGGACATTCTGCGATAAACATTGGGGTGCATGTGCCCCTTCAAATCACAATTTTTGTATCCTTTGGATAAATATGTAGAAGTGCAATTGCTGGGTTGTAGGGTAGTTCTATTTTTAACTTCCTAAGGAAGCGCCATACTATTTTCCAGAGTGTCTGCACCAGTTTATATTCTCACCAACAATGTAAGAGGGTTCCCCTTTCACCACATCCTCACCAACACCTGTTGTTTCCTGAGTTGTTAATTTTAGCCATTCTGACTGGTATGAGGTGGTATCTCATTGAGGTTTTGATTTGTATCTCCCTGATGTTGAATGATGTTGAGCATTTTCTTCATGTGTTTATTGGCCATTTGTATGTTTTCTTTGAAGAAATGTCTGTTCATGTCTTCTGCCCATTTCTTGATTGGATTCTTTGTTCTTTGGGTGTTGAGTTTGATAAGTTCTTTATAGATTCTGGATACTAGTCCTTTATCTGATAAGACATTTGCAAATATCTTCTCCCATTCCTTAGGTTGCCTTTTAGTTTTGTTGTTTCCTTTGCTGTGCAGAAGCTTTTTATATTGATGAAGTCCCAATAGTTCATTTTTGCTTTTGTTTCCCTTGCTTTTGGAGACAGGTCTAGCAAAAAGTTGCTGCGGCCAAGGTCAAAGAGCTTGCTGCCTATGTTCTCCTCTGGGATTTTGGTGGATTCCTATCTCATATTTAGGTCTTTCATCCATTTTGAGTTTATTTTTATATATGGTGTAATAAAGTGGTCCAGTTTCATTCTTCTGCATGTGGCTGTCCAATTTTCCCAACACCATTTGTTGAAGAGACTGTCTTTTTTCCACTGGAGTCTTTCCTGCCTTGTCTAAGATTAGTTGACCATAGAGCTGAGGGTCCATTTATGGGTTTTCTATTCTGTTCCATTGATCTATGTGTCTGTTTTTGTGCCAGTACCATACTGTCTTGATAATGACAGCTTTGTCATACAGCTTGAAGTCTGGAAGTGGGATGCCTCCAGCTTTGGTTTTCTTTTTCAACATTACTTTGGCTATTCAGGGTCTTTTCTGGTTCCATACAAATTTTAGGATTGTTTGTTCCAGCTCTATGAAAAATACTGGTGGTATTTTGATAGGGATTGAGTTGAATGTGTAGATTGCTTTGGGAAGCATAGACATTTTAACAAGATTTATTCTTCCAATCCATGAGCATGGGAAGCCATCTGGCCCTGGACTCTTGTTTATTGAGAGATTTTTAATTACTGCTTCAATTTTCTTGCTGGTTATGGGTCTGTTCAAGTTTTCTCTTTCTTCGTGTTTCAGTTTTGGTAGTTTATATGTTTTTAGGAATGTATCTATTTCTTTCAGATTGCCTAATTTGTTGGCATATAATTGCTCATAATATTCTCTTATAATTATTTACCTATCTTCCGTGTTGGTTGTGATTTCTCCTCTTTCATTCATTATTTTATTTATTTGGGTCCTTTCTCCTTTCTTTTTGATAAGTCTGGCTTGGGGTTTATCAATCTTATTAATTCTTTCCAAGAACCAGCTCCTAGTTTCATTGATCTGTTCTACGGTTTTTCAGATTTCTACATCATTGGTTTCTGCTCTAATCTTTATTATTTCTCTTCTCCTGCTGGATTTAGACTTTATTTGCTGTTCTTTTTCCAGCTCCTTTTGGTATAAGGTTAGGTTGTGTATTTGAGACTTTTCCTGCTTCTTGAGAAAGGCTCAAGAAGTATATAGCTCAAGGCTATATACTTCCCTCTTAGCTCTGCCTTTGCTGCATCCGAAAGGTTTTGAACTGTCATGTTTTCATTTTCATTTGCTTCCATGTATTTTTTAAATTCTTCCTTAATTTCCTGGTTGGCCCAGTCATTCTTTAGTAGGATTTTCTGTAACCTCCATGTATTTGTGGTCCTTTCAAATTTCTTCTTGCAGTTGACTTCAAGTTTCATAGCATTATGGTCTGAAAATATGCATGGTATGATCTCAGTCTTTTTGTACCAGTTAAAACCTGATTTGTGGGGTGCCTGGGTGGCTCAGTCGTTAAGCATCTGCCTTCGGCTCAGGTCATGATCCCGGGGTCCTGGGATCGAGCCCCGCATCGGGCTCCTTGCTCCGCGGGAAGCCGGCTTTTCCCTCTCCCACTCCCCCTACTTGTGTTCCCTCTCTCACTGTGTCTCTCTCTGTCAAATAAATAAATAAAATCTTAAAAAAAAAAGAAAAGAAAACCTGATATGTGACCTGATGTAATCTATTCTGGAGAATGTTCCATGTGCAGTCAAGAAGAATGTGTATTCTGCTGCTTTAGGATGAAATGCTCTGAAGATACCTGTTAAGTCTGTCTGGTCCAGTGTGTCATTCAGAGCCCTGGTTTCCTTGTTGACCTTCTGCTTAAATGATCTGTCCATTGCTGTGAGTGGGGTGAAAGTCCTTTACTATTATTGTATTATTATCAATGAGTTTCTTTAATTTTGTTATTAGTTGGTTTTATATTTGGCTGCTCCCAAGTTAGGGGAATAAATATTTACAATTGTTAGATATTCTTCTTGGATAGACCCCTTTATTTATTAGGTTATAGTGTCCTTCTTCAACTTTTATCACAGTCTTTGGTTTAAAATCTAGTTTGTCTGAGATAAGAATGGCTACTCCAGCTTTCTTTTGATGTCCATTAGCATGATAAATGGCTCTCTACCCCCTCACTTTCAATCTGGAGGTGTCTTTGGGTCTAAAATGAGTCCCTTATAAGCACATATTGATGGGTCTTTTTTTTTTTTTTATCCATTCTAATACCCTATGCCTTTTGATTGGAACATTTAGTCCATTTACATTCAGAGTAATTATTGAAAGATATGATTTTAGTGCCATTGTATTACCTGTAAAGCTGCTACTCCTGCAAATTGTCTCTGTTCCTTTCTGGTCTTTGTTACTTTTGGGCTCTCTCTCTGCTCAAGCGGTCCCCTTTAATATTTCTTGCAGGACTGGTTTAGTGTTCACAGATTCCTTTAGCTTTTGTTTGTCTTGTAAACTCTTTATCTCTCCTATTCTAAATGACACCCTTGCTGGATAAAGTATTCTTGGCTGCATATTGTCCCCATTTAGCAAGTTGAATATATCATACCAGCCCTTTCTGGCCTGCCAGATCTCTGTGGACTGGTCTTCTGCCAGCCATATGTGTCTACCCTTATAGGTTAAGGACCTCTTGTCCAGAGCTGTTTTCAGGATTTTCTCTTTATCTTTGTAAATTGCAAACTTCACTATAATATGTTGAGGTATTGACCTATTTTTTTTTTTAATTTGGGTTGATTTTGAGGGGAGTTCTCTGTGCTTCTAGGACTTGAATGCCTGTTTCCTTCTCCAGATTAGGGAAGTTCTCAGCTATAATTTTTTCAAATAAACCTTCTGCCCCTATGTCCACAATAGCCAAACTATGGAAAGAGCCAAGATGTCCATCAACAGATGAATGGATAAAGAAGATGTGAGATATAGATAGATGATAGATAGATACATAGATATAGATATAGATATATAGATATAGATATATACATATACACCCACACACATATACATACACACACACAATGGAATATTATGCAGCCATCAAAAAAATGAAATCTTGCCATTTGCAATGATGTGGATAGAACTGGAGGGTATTATGCTGAGCGAAATAAGTCAATCAGAGAAAGACATGTATCATATGATCTCACTGATGTGAGGAATTCTTAATCTCAGGAAACAAACTGAGGGTTGCTGGAGTGGTGGGGGGTGGGAGGGATGGGGCAGCTGTATGATAGACATTGGGGAGGGTATGTGCTATGGTGAACGCTGTGAATTGTGTAAGACTGATGAATCACAGACCTGTACCTCTGAAACAAATAATCCATTATATGTTAAAAAAAAATGTAAGAAGGGAAAAATGAAGGGGGGGGAATCGGAGGGGAAGATGAACCATGAGAGACTATGGACTCTGAGAAACAAACTGAGAGTTCTAGAGGGGAGGGGGTGGGGGGATAGTTTAGCCTGGTGATGGGTATTAAGAAGGGCATGTATTGAATGGAGCACTGGGTGTTATACGCAAACAATGAATCATGGAACACTACATCAAAAACTAATGATGTAATGTATGGTGATTAACATAACATAATAAAATAAAATTTAAAAAAGAACAAAAAAAACCCTTCTGCCCCTTTTCCCTGCTCCTCATCTTCTCAGACTCCTATAATATGGATGTTATTTCACTTTATGGAGTTGCTGAGTTCCCTAAGTCTACCTTCGTGATCTAATAGTTTTCTTTCCCTTCTTTTCAGCTTCATTATTAACCATAATTTTATCTTCCATACGACTGATTTGCTCTTCTAATTCATTCATCCTCATTTTTATGGCCTCCACTTGGGACTGCATTCAGTTATAGCATTTTTAATTTCAGCCTGACTAGATTTTAGTTCTTTTATCTCTGCAGTAAGGGATTCTCTAGTGTCTTCTATGCTTTTTTCAAGCCCAGTATGCTTACAATTGTTTTAAATTCTAGTTCAGACATTTTAATTATATCTGCATTGATTAAATCTCTGTCAATCATTTCTTCCTATTCTTTCTTTTGGGGTGAATTCCTCCATCTTCCACAGTTCATTTTTCTGGTTTGTGGATGTGCAGCTTCCTTCTCCAAGACTTCTGATCGATTTCATGGGTGTTCAGAATGATCCAATCTTTATCTATCTGTGTTCCAGTGAGGAAGCATGCTTAAGGTCACCCTATTACTTCACCATCTTACCACTCCCCCTATAATATAAATCTTATATATAATATGTATTATATACATGTAATATTTATATGTAAATAAATGTATGTCTATTCAATTAAAAATTCTTCAGTGACGTTTTACAGTCTAGAAGTGACTTGGTATAATTTTGTTATTAGGCTTATTATAGATATTTTATAGTTTTTTTTTTTTTTTGCTTTTGTGAATGGGATATTTTTCTATTACATTTTCTTTTTATGTTCTTTTTTTTCTTTAAGATTTTATTTACTTACTTGACAGAGAAAGAGAAAGAGAGAGAACAAGCAGGGGGAGTGGCAGGCAGAGGGAGAAGCAGACTCCCCGCTGAGCAGGGAGCCTGATGTGGGGCTCGACTCCAGGACCCTGGGATCATGACCTGAGCTGAAGGCAGACACTTAACCGACTGAGCCACCCAGGCACCCCTCTATTACATTTTCTAATTGGTTACTACTAGTATATATGAATGTTACTGATTTTATCTTTTATATATGGTCACCTTGCTGAATTCTCTTTTTAGTTCTGATCTTTTGTCAATTGTTTCTCTTGGATTGTCTAGGTAAACTATCATATCTTCTGAAAATCATGTCTCTTATCAATTTTTATACTTCATTTCTTTCTTGTCTTATGCCAAGGGCTTCTAATATAATAGTCGTCATGAGAGTGGACATGATTGTCTTCTTCCTGACCTTAATGGGAAAGTTTCTAACTTTTAAGTGTGATACTTGCCTCAGTATCTGTTAGGTATCCTTTCATTAGTAAAATTCCTTTCTATCTCTTGTTACCTAAGAGTTTTTATTGTGAATTTTATTGTGAAGTTTATCAAATACCCTGTATTCCTCCAATAGACATTGGTCATTTTACACCAGATTCTATTTGCTAGTATTTTATTTAGAAATTTTGTATCGCTATCCATAAGTAATATTGTTTTCTTGTACTTTCTTTGTCTAATTATGATATCAGGGTTATACTAGTCTTAACAAGTGATTTGAGTAGTTTTCTATTTCTATTTTTTTCCCTGTGCTTTGGAACAGTTTGTATAAAGTACGAAGTCTCTCTCTTTTTTTTTTAATATTTGGTTAAAAACAAACAAAAAACCCACATACACATATAAAACCATCTGTGCCTGATTTATGTTAGAGGAGTTGATTCTTTTCTTTGTTTCAAGTTTTTCTACAGTCATTAGTCTTGTCAGGTTTTCTATTTCTTTTCAAGTATAGATTTGATAAATTATATTTTCTTAGAAAATTGTCTGTCTCATCTAGATTTTAAAATATATAAATGTATATAATATTCTAATTTCACATCTTTCCTGATTTTTCAGTTATAGCTCTCTATTCCTAATTGTATATTTATGCCTTTTATCTTTTTTCTTGATCACACTTTATAATAGCATTTCTATTTTATTAATATGGCACAGTTTTTATTGACTTTATTATGATAGGAGAACGTTATATGTGATTTTATACCTATATATTTGACTATTTTAGGGTTTTATCAATTGAGAATTTTATTTGTTCTTCCCTACTTCCATCAGGTTTATTTGTCCTCATTTTGTTACTTTTTTGAGTTGAAAACTTGGTTTATTTCCTTTTGTTTTCCAATGTGTGAAAGCCTCTAAATATACCTCTGAGTACCACTTTGACTATATTGCATTGATTTTGATAAGTAACTTTCTCATCTTTCCTTAGTTGTAAACATTTGTAATTCCATTTTGAACACATCAACCAAAGGGTTTCTTAGAAGAATGTATGCATCTGTCTGTTTTCATTTTTCATATTGCTTTGTATGTTATTATAGATTGTTTTGTATATCTTTCTTTTGCTAACTTTGAAATTTATTTCACTGTGGTCAGTAAATAAAGCTTGTTGAGATTATCTTTGTAGCCTTGTATCCAGTCGCTTTTTGTAACTGTTCCATGTGCGTTTGTAAAGAATATTTTATTCTCTGGGTTTTTTTTAGGGCAGGGGAGGTATAGTGTTCTTTAATTTCCTATTAGATCAATCTAATTGTGTCAAGTTTTTATATCCATATTTATGTTTTTGCTATTTGAACTGTTATTTTCTAGGATATGATTAGCAATTTGTCAATTTATCCTTGTATTTCTATCAATATTTATGTCAGATGCCAAAATGTGCACAAGAGATCTCCTCAATAAATTATTCCTTTTATCCTTATGAGATATCTATCTTTTTCTCTTTTAATGTTCTTAATCTACATTTTGGTTTTTATATTAATTTTTGCTATATTAATTTTTTTGCTATATATTTCACTTACTTATATACCTTTCTCCATTCCTTTATTTCTAACTTTCTTTTGTCTGCTAATGAATATATAGCTGGATTATTTTTTGTAAATCCTGTCTGAACTTTTTAATAGGTGAGTTTAGACACATTTATTATGATTTTGATATGTTTAAAATTATTCTTGCCATTTTATTTTTGGTTTTCTATTTAACATATTTTCAACTTATTTCTTTTTCCCTCTTTCCTATCTTCCTGGATTGCTCATACATTTTTTTATTATTGTTCTATTTTTTTCTTTACTATTTTGGGAATCATAATTCTATTTCTATATTAAAAATTCTAACTCACATGCTTCACTTTCCATTCTTCTACATCATCTGGTACCTTCCTAGTCAATGGAAGAGCACAGCAGCCCTTGATATCACCTGGAATCTTAATCCCATCCTGAATGTCCTGAATCAGAATCTGTTCTTTAACGAGACCCCCCCAGGTGATTCGTTGGCACATTAAAGTTGGAGAAGCTCTGATTTAGTGTGTATCATACTGTATTCACCCTCCAGATAAGATCTTCAGTGTGTTATTATTACTTTTTACTTTTTCAGCTTCCTCTGTTTCCCTCACCTTCTCTCAATGATATCATTTGGAATTGTAGCTCTAAATTGCTAGTTTTTAAGACTCTTAAAAACATGTAAATCTTATTTAGACTTAAGTCTTTCTACCCAACTTCCTCTGGCAGTAGTACATCCTTAATAATCCTTTCAGAGATGTGGGTATTGGTGAACTTTCTGATCCCCTGACTGTCTATAAATTATATCAACCTTGCACTTGTGTGATGGTTTAATGACTATAGAATTACAGATTTAAGGTTTCTCTTCCCCTGAAATATTTGATCCAAAGCTATTGATCCAGGCTATTCTTGCATCCAGTGTTGCTAAGGTGGGTCTTCTATTAGACAGATTCTTCTACTTGGCAATATTCTTTTCCCCTTCAGAAGTGTTTCAGATTTGGTTCTTAAGTTTCACAACATTTCTATGTCTAGACCTGGGCCTGATCCACACTGGTTGTGCCCTTCAGTCTTGAGTATTCATGCTGTATTATGTCTTTGAAAATTCTCTCTTATTATTTCTTTCAACACCGTGGCCCCCGTTCTCTTTATTCTCTCTTTCTGAAGTGTATTAGTTATAGGTCCTTCTAGATGTGTCATACAAGTGCCTTCAGTTTTCTTTCACACTTTCTCTCTCTTTATCTATGTATGTATCCATTTATTTATTTATTTATTTATTTATTTATTTATTTATTTATTTTGTTATACCCAGCAGAATTCTTAACTTATTCTTGCAGATCACTAATTATCTTCAATTGTGTCCATCTTGCTATTCAACCCATCTATTCAATATTTTTTTGTTTCAAAGATCAAACTTTTAAGTTTATAATCTCTTGATTCTTTTCATGAGATACAGTATTTTGCATCCCTAGTTACTGTAAAATTCCACTCTTGTTTAATTAACTCTTCATGTAACAAGTCTTCTGTTTATTGAATTTATTGTCTCTCTTCAATGGTCTTGTTGTTCCCCAAATATTGGTAGTCTCTTATTATTTTTATTATTGTATGCTCATCTTTAAAATTGACATGCCCCATTATAATTCCACCACACCAGTTGAACCTTCTTGGGAAGATGTGTAGAAGATCTGACTTCAGCAGGTATTCTGGTCTGTTTTCAGTAAAATGAGAAGGGGTGGGTGGTGTTGGGAAGTGGCTTGGCCACCTATCTTGTGGCGGGGGAGATGTCCTCTAATTCCTTCTAGCCACTGGTACACTCCTTGTCATTGACCTATCTCTCCCACCCAAATATTCATTCCAGTTCCCTCCACTTGGCAGCAAACACCCATGTTACTACTGTTGGGCCCCCTGGGGAGTTTTATCAAGTGGCAATATACATACAGGCAGGTTCTGTCCACTGCCTGTTTCCGATGTAGTACCCCCAACTAATCACTCTGCCAGTTACTTCTAGGTTACCCCATGCTCTTATATCTGGTGTAGCTTCTACATTTTATTAAGTATTGTCTTGTGGGCACTTGGGGCTATGATGTATCATTCGGATCCATCTGATTTTCATTTTTCAGATGTTACAGGTTCCATGGTACTGAAGGATCCTTTTTTCCCTCTTAATTATAGTAGTAGATTTATCTATTTATTATACACTTCTTTCCTCTTAATTTTATGGATTGAGGCAGGAAAGGATGATTGTAAACCCCATTCTCAGTCAACCATTTTGAAATCGAAGTCCTCAATTTTTCTATTATATTTTCTGATATTTTATTGATTTGTAAGAGCTCTTTATATATTGAAGATATTAATACTTTGTATATATGTTACAATGTATATTCTTTGGCCCTGAATTTTCTGAAGTTATAAACTTTTAAAGATAATTTTTATTTTAGAAATGTTCAAATATGTATAAAAGGAAAGAGAATAATAAAATAATAAATCCAATGGCCAATATTGTTTCATCTATACCCTTACCCACTATCCCTTCTCCTGATCATTTTGAAGTAAATCCCAGATATTATATCATTTCATCCTTACTTATTTAAGTATGTACCTCTAAAAGATAATGACTCTTTTTTTTTTTTTTTTTTAAGTAGGCTCCACACCCAGCATGGAGCCCAACATGGGGTTCGAGCTCACAACCATGAGATCAAGACCTGGGCTGAGATCAAGGGTCAGATGCTTAACTGACTGAGCCACCCAGGCACCCCAAAATAAGAACTCTTAAAACACATAACCACAATACCATCAGCACACCTCGATATCAATAATTCCTTAATTTCATTGAATGAAGTGATGAATTTACACATTTTTCTTGTTGTTTTTAGATTAATGAGTTTTTAAGGGTTAATTCTGAAAACTTAAGTGACCACAATAAGTCCATAATGCTTACTTGATAGTTACATTTAGATAAATAAAACATCTCTTTTTTTACTGACTGCTGTCTAAAGAGACTCAGTAAAGCATGTCTATAAAGTTTAATTCTTTACTTGTCATCATTCTTTCTTATTTGAAAATTCAGGTTCTGACTATGATGGAAGAAAATGAAACAGTAGATAATATTGCAAAATTAGACCAAAAGGAATTTGGCCTGGATCTTGAAGAACTGGAAAGACTTCACGATGAAAATGAGGAAGAAGTGGCAAAGGTATTGAAAAATCTAATTTAGGCACCTGAAAGAAATATAATGAAAGAAGTAAAAAGAAAATGGGAAGGAGAACTTTTCTAGGATAATGCAAATAAAACAAAAACCTAGTGCATATAAATACAATGAGTCCGAGAATTATTAAATTTGGGAGTTAGGGGAAAGAAGAGTGTCTAGGCCAGCCACACATCTGATGTTTTGTCTCTCCTTCATGACATTTGTTCCAACCATCTTCCACCATATGTTTGAACATTTTTAGAAATCCTCTCAGCCACCTTATGCCAACTTTGGACCTTCTGGTTTAGTGAGCTCTTTCCTTTCCTTTTCTTTCTTTCTTGTAGGCTCCACACCCAGCATGGAGCCCAGCGTGTGGCTTGAACTCATGACCCTGAGATCAAGACCTGAGCTGAGATCAAGAGTTGGATGCTTAACTGACTGAGCCACCCAGGCGCCACTAGGCCTTTCTTAATTACAGTTGAAATCTTTCTCCCTTTATTCACTGACTTCTCTACCCTTTGAGCATCATCTACTCAATGGCCCCTCTGAAAATAGAGAAGATTAGCAATTACCATGTTCCCTTTGTGTCTTGTCTTGTCTATGCTAGCGATCCCAGGTCCTATGGCCATCATATAATGTAGTTTCAATAGCTTCATCATCATCATGCATTTTCCCTCTGGTTTCATTATATTTGAGTATGGCATCCACAAAAGAATTCCAATTATTATCTGTCCAGTTTAGAGAAAAACACAAACTGAAACCTCTAATTCTCTAGATACTAAACTTCTGTTGCTATAGACTTTGCATCTCTTTGTGGTGGTCACATTATATTGTTTACTTGTATGGATTTTATTTTAGGTCAAAGTCCTAATTGTGTTTTACACAGAATGTTCTTAAGCTACCTCTTTCTCAACCTGCACAGTACATTTGATTTTTTGAGTGTGCAAGAATAAAAATGTTTTTTTCTAAGCAAGAGAAGGAAATATGGTTGGATTCAAGGACATTTAAATGGATTATAATTGGTTCAACAACTATATCAAAACGAGGCCGATAATTTGATGCCTTTGGCAGAGAGGTTTCCAGTCATATGCTCCAGAACTCTCTCCTGTTAAGCATGTTAATTAATGACTGGGGTAAAGATATAGAAATGAGGCATATTTGTCAAATTAGTGAATGACATGAGGCTGAGAAGGAAAGGAAATATATTGGATAACAGAATCAGGACCAAGAGGACCTTAATAATACTCAAAGAGGTAAAATTCACCTCAAGGAGGAAAAATTCATCTATCCATTCATTCATTCTGCAACATTTATTGAACACCTATTACATGCCAGGCACTATTGTCGGTGCTGGGAATATGATGACTGAGACAGATAGGTCCTGCCCACATGGAGCTAATCTGGTAGAGAAGACAGACCCTAAACAAATCTCTCTATATTGTATGATGTAAACTGAATTATGTGATGGATGTGAGGCATCTAGTTCTGTGGTCAAAGACCACTTGAAAGAGGTGACATTTCATCTGGGATTGAAAAGGAGAGGAGTTAGCTATGCAAAGAGTTAGGGGAAGAGAATGGCAGACTAAGGACGCACCATGAATGAAGGCCCTGAGGCAGAAATGGAGTATTCCAGGAACCGAAAGGCCAGAAGGGCAGTAGCACAGTGGACAGGAGAGAGCTTCATGGAATGGGGTGGGAACAGAGGCCAGCTCTGAAGACCTCATACATCATGGTAAAGAATTTGGCTTTTGTTACGCTTAACAGAAAACTATTAGAAATGATCCCATTTTCTTATTTATAACAAATAGGCACCAATATAGGGGCTTTTTCAATGTTACTTATTTTGATGGTCACAACCGTCCAAAAAGGTAGGTTGTTGTTGTCCTGACTTGAGGAAACTAAGGATTTGGACCTAGAATCACTTGGCTAATGTCTCACAACTTGAATAAAAACCAGGAAGCACTCCCAGTCTGCCTACCAGGCTTCAGGTTTTTCCCCTTCGACCCTGGCTTCATCCAAGCCTGGAATGCCTCCTCCCATTCTGGCACCAGGTTTTCCTAGCCTGCTCAGCTTGACCACTCTGCAGTGAGTTTGGGTCGGGTGCCTACCCCCATCTCACTCTAGTGTTGCTTCTCCCTCCAAGTTCATGTGTGACCACTCATCCCCACAAACCTCCTCCTCTGGCCTACTGACCTACAGACCACTGATAAACCCACCCTGATTATCCCCACCCCATGCCTCCGCTCCAGATGCTCCTTGCCACTTAATCAAATTCCTGCATATTCCCCCAGAAGCCTTCTTGATCTTCTGAGGCAGTCTTTGGTACAGAGAAAGTCTCCTCACATGCTTGTTTGCCCAATATTATTACTTTTTTTTTTAAACTCTGGGCTTTAAAGAAATATTAGCCCCAGATTGGATGTGATAGTGAAACCAGATGGTCCAGCACAGAACAGGGTTAGCAGATGACACCATAAACCCAGGCACATTTGGGAAGAGACTACTAGTCCCTGGGAAGAGTTAGTGGTACCTACCTGTCAGGGATCCCAGTCCTAAAGGGACCAGGATATTAGTTAGCTCTGGTCAGGATTTCAACCATAGGGAAAAGACCAAAGCCCAGTAATGACAACCTGGACACAGAAATAGGGACGGAGTCTGGAGGAGTTGATCAAATAGCCTCAGCAGTGGAGAGGGGAGGGCTGGGTAGGCTGGGAATCAGGCAGGTTCTGAACTGATAGGCCAAAATAGCTGTTTATTTAAGGAAAAAATAATTTAAAACTGTATTAACCATTAACTCAATGGATAAAAAAGAAATAAAATGCAAATTAAACAAAGCCTTTGATCAGACAATGAATAAAATAAACATGAATGATCGAATGAACAAATATGACATTTTCTAATCCAGGGGATATTATTCTTAACTAGTTTGCTGATAATTCTGCCAACAAAGAGAAATGCAAAAGAGGTTCTGAAGAGGATCCTAAGGACTAAAGATTGTTGGTCCTCACTTTCTTCATATTAGGTCTTTTAGCAAACTCCATTAAAACAAGAATTCTTAATCACTTAAAGGTCAAGCAGTTGGCTTACTTAAGCAGATAAAACCAATTGAGGTAACATATGTTTCTAAATGAGAAAAGGTCAATCATATGATCCCCAAGAGTCATGGGACATTTATTTATAGTGGATATAAATAATAGAAGAATTAAGTGACCCCAAGACAGAGGTCACAAACTGGCACTTCAAATATGCATTGACAAGAATTAAGCCAACATTTAGATATCTGGTAGTTTCATTAAAAATACACATTTTCAAACTTCTCTAACAAAACAGGAAGACCTGGCATAGTGGGTTCGCTCCCCAGCCCTGCACCAACCCGCCAGATCTGTGATAGTGTGCATTTTAGCTGTCTAGCCCACCATGGCCCATGCAGCTGGCCTCACACCAACTTGGCTCATGTTTAGGACCTGTTTATGTTGACACCCTGGTCCTCAAGGAAGGGAATTCCAAGCCTCCAGACTAAACTTTAGGAAAGGTCCTTGAGACAGGAAAGTGTTTCTCCCCAAGTGCATCTCAGCACGGGACAGTTCCGTGTGGTGGGGCAAGAAGACAGCCACTAAATGTGCAGCCGTGACTGATTAGTGAATTTATAATTCAGATTATTTTTTAAGAAGCCACATATTCATGTTTATTTTTTCCCTTCACCTACGTTCTGCAAGATAAGAAAGGATGCAGAGATGCATAACCTCGCCAAGGCCTATTTGGCTGAACTTATTAAAGAAGAATGCTGGAATTCGATGGCTGTGAAAGGTCGAGCTCTTAAGGTAACAGACATAATTCCAGGTACAACACCTTAGCTGATGAGAACTTTCATTGAAAGTCTCATGGCAGAAAATTTTTTTAAATAATTTTAAGATAATGCATACGTGGAAAAACATTCAGAGCATCCTTGCCCTCCCTGTACCAAATTCCACCTAGTTGTGACACTTTCTCTTGTTATCATTCTTCCCTCTCTGCTCAGTCCCTGTGCACTTCCAAGCCACCATCTCTTAAGATTTTCTTTCCTCTATGAACTACCTGCATCCACTCTTCATATCTATCTCTTCCAAAAGGCCGCTTCACTCACATTCCACATAGATCGAAAACTAGACATAATATTGTTCACAGTTCTACCTGTACCCTCTAAACATCTGGGTTTTTTAATGCTTTTTCATTGAGATTCCTCCCAACACAATTTCCCTCTTTGTGTAGGGTGACCAGAAGTCCCAGTTTATGCCTGTGGTCCTAGAGTAACTATAAGAGCACCCTTCTCACTTTCAAATATGCCTCCCTCCAATTTGGATAATGAAGTATATGGCCACGCTACATATTTGTGATTGAGTATTGCTCTTAAACAGGGTTTCATTAGAGCGGCACATTTGGGGCTGGATAATTCTTTGTTGTGGGGGTTGTTCTGTGGATTGTAGGATATTTTGGCCTCTATCTACTAGGCCCCAGTAGTATCCAAAACTCCCATTAGTGAAAATCAGATATATCTCCAGACATTGCCAAATGTCCCTGGAGGGCTGGGGAGGAGGGAGACAGGGCAAGCAAAATCACTCCTAGTTGAGAACCACTGCTCTAGAAATAAATCCCTCACAAAAGCACAGTATTTCTACCCAAAGTTTACATCATTACTAATGATGTACATTGTTTTATTTTAAAGAAAGTTTCCACTGTCAATTCCACTCACGCATGATGACCTATGAATTCATTTTGATCAGGGATAATATCCCTCACTCCACCTCTGATACAGACAATGGTACTACAAATGAATTTATTTCACCTTGCTTTTTTTTTTTCCAAGTGCTTTCACATGCCCTACGTGGTTGAGAACTTTCCAATGAAAGAACGCACGGAAGAAGAGTTGAAAGAATTAAAGAGAGTTTTGCAGCAAAAGAAGATTGAAACAGAATGTCTTAAAGTACAATTTTAAATATATATGTGTTATTTATATAAGTAATGTGTTTTATTTTAGGGTCTCCATACAGATTTGAGTTAGGATACAACTTAAGATAAGTTTAGATATTGTTTACATTTTCATTACTTGTTAATTTGTAGAATATATTTTAATAAATATAGGAGCTAAATCCACACAGTAAATCAAGAAGCCTATAATCCTATACAATACTAGCTAGCCCTCAAATAGGAGGACATGCTTTCAAAAAATGAGATTTGGGGTTTTGTTCTTGTTCTGGTCAGAAGTTGTCTTCATCTACCCTACTCTTTTTATCTTCTTTTATCACGAGGGATTATATTTTTAAATAATTGACCAAAAATGAAGTAGTATCTGTTTTGGTGGAATTATGGTTTTCCTAGAGCAATTCCACCTGTTTGTTTGTTTGTTTGTTTGTTTGTTTTAAAACAGCAATCTCTATCAGACCACTAGAAAAACATTTCCTATCAATGTAGTTTTGGTCAGAACTTTGCATCCATTCTTTTTCTGAAACATAAAATGAAGGCATTCTTCAAGTCTTCTTAACCTACACTCGTCAGTCTTATGTGAATAAGTTTCTTTGTAAACATGAAGAGAAGGTATATTTTTTAATGTTTAGGTACCAAGAAAGACTCATGATATTTATAAGCAGTTGTCATTCTGACAGAAATATAAATTATTACATACTGTCAAAGACAATTTTTACTCTCTTGACTTATCCACACTTTATCAGTTTCCAAAGCTTAAATCTCTTCTGAATCAGGATCTATCCAGCACTTTGAATTCAGTTGTTGACAAGACAATGTAACATCTAAAATGACTGAAATATTTAAGTTGTCACAAAATTGCCCTTTAGAGAATTCTTATTCTTGCATAAATTTCGTGTCACCTTTTTCTATATTAAGCTACGGAAGGAAATTGTAGAGGTTCAGTCTACAATTACCTTGGTTAAGAAGCATCATGAAGAGGAGGATGAAGAAGAAGAAGAAGAAGTGGCAGTAAAAAATTCCAACTTGCCCAATTACCTGCTTGGCAGTCTGAGTACTGATTTTGGTGTACAAGCCCCTTTGTTGTCAAGCCAATTGGAACTTCATTCCAGAGAGGAGAAAATAAACCAAATTATATTACTGAAAGTAGGTGAATTTTTTCTTTATCCCCTAAAATCTCTAAAACTCCCCATGAGGCATCTTGCAAAGGCTCAAATTAAAATCTAATGCTAACCAAATGATGTCTTTAAGGTACCTAGAGAAATATCCAGATGGCTAGTGTGTCCATGTTCTTCAAACAGAACTTGTGTACAAGAGTTGCTTTCATCTCTTTGGACTGGGTTCTATGATAACAGGTTTTCTGAAGAATACCTACCCTGGCTGACACCACAAACAAACTCTTCTTCTACTTAGATTTTCAGTAAGCTCAAAGATAAAAGAGATCCTTGAATGCCATCTTCTAGGTAACTCAGATGTCTGTTAGATCAAGATATGATTGCTTATCTATCCCCTTAACCTGGGGAAATACAATTTCCTCTCTAAGACTTCCATAACTTCTCTTCTGGGACTCAGGAATAAGGTGCAATATCCCACACACTCTAAGCTCCTACTCCTTACTCTCCACTGAACAAGTCAGTCTCAGAACACATCTGTATATGCCTACCAAAAGTTTTTGAAATTTCAGTGACAGACTGCACCAATGTGGATGCTTCAAAATTTAATGTTGGCCGTTCCTTTTCCTGAAAGTCCTCCAACTATATCTGCCATTTAAGTTCCAGCCTCCTACCATCATACTCTGCTCTCTCTTCCTATTTTTTTCTTTTCTTCTCCTCCTCCAACCCCTGAAATTCCTGTGCATTTATATCCAAAACTATTTAGTTATCTCTTTTGTTGCTCAGCTTTTGCTGACCCATGCCCTCAGTGTCTCACCTTTCTGCTGTCTTATTAAGGCATTGTCCTACAAGGTTAGTTTCAGCCCAAGAGAAATTCTGGTGTCATCTGTTAAGATCATCTTTCTACCTGCTTTAATGGTTTCGTCTTCAGTAGGATAGATATACAGACTGAACTCTGATGGTAAAATAAGGCTACTTTAGTTGACCATCATTCCACTCACCAGCACAGGTGGGAACAATCCAATCGGACCCACGGCCACCTGGACAACTGGCTGATCCAGCTAGCCAACTTAGGTCCCCGTCCTACCTGAGAATGACCTGACCATATTGTGTGTGGTTGTGCTTTTCTGGAAATTCTCCAAACAACCTCTATAGGCCATCCTTTCCTTACCACATCTCCCCCAAACAAGGCTTCAAAGGAAAGACATTTCCCAATTTAAAGATCACATATCACTTTTTAAGTATTTTATTATGGATTTTTTTAGAACGTATACAAAAATTGAGAGAATAGCCCAGAGTCTCCAAGTATCCATCATCTACTTCAGCATTTATCAACATACCTGCATACTGAGTTACGGTTTCCATTTCAGGAAGTAGATTGTGATATAACAGTTATGCTATTGCCTTAATCCTACCCATGATAGGATGCCACTGTTGATTACTGAACCAAGAAATGACTTAATATAAACTGTATTTTAGAAAGATTAACTTTCTGATAATTTATAAAGTGATTTTGGAAGGAAAGTAAAACCGTAAGACCATGTTACTAGTAATGATCTATAACATGTGATGTGTTCTCAGTATTACATTGATATTTCAGGATGTCATTTACAAGGTAAAAACTGCTTTCAACAATGAGTTTGATGCTGCATATAAACAAAAAGAGTTTGAAGTTGCACGTGTGAAGGAAAGAAATGTAAGAATTAAAGAAATTATTTTAGATTTGGACTTGGAAGAAGTGGTCTGGCAACCAGAATTTGATGATTGTGAGAAGCCAGAGAGAACCCTCGTTGTGGAAAACAAAGAGGTACTGGCTAGCTGTGTTATCCCGTCCCTTTTCTCTCAGGACATTTTCCCATTCTTACTTACTCATCTCCCTGTGTGCAGTGCTGTACTGGAAGTGACTGTATCAGGTGGTATTCTTGGTCACAAGAAACAAAAACAGTTGACATTGCCTCAGCAATGATGAGAATTTCTTTTGGAATCCTATGGAATCTAGGGAAGATTTGGATGTCAAGCCTAGAAAGAAGCAGGGACCAAAGACTGAAATCTCATGGGGAGTCAAGAAGTCCACTTTCTTCATCTCTTAGCTCACCTCTGTCTGCATTTCACCTTCCTCTAGCAGTTTCTACTTTATTTCTCCTCACTCAAGCAGACAGCTGGTCCAAACTAGAACCACTTAGTCCTAATTCCACATTTGACTAGAAAGAGTTTCATTGACCCAGCTTGGGTCCAGTGCCTCTATCAAAGAAGTTTGGATCACATTGTGGAAGAGAGCCTGATGAAGTTCCAGTAATTATCTGGGTCACTAAGGCAGGATGGATCCCAGAGAAAGGGGGCTCAGTGGTCAGCCTTTTTTTTTTTTTTTTTAAGAGAGAGTGTGAGGCAAAGGGGTGGGGGGCCGTGCAGAGGGAGAGGGAGAGAGAGAATCTTAAGCAGGCTCCACGACCAGTCCAGGGACCAACATAGGGCTAGATCTCACCACCCTGAGATCATGACCGGAGCAGAAATCAAGAGTCAGATGCTTAACCAACTGAACCACCCAGGCACCCCACTGGTCAGCCTTCTTAAAAGGTGTTTGGCCAGAGGTGGTTACAAGTAAATGCCTAAAGAAAATAATTAAAATATAACCAAATTTAAAATACTAAAAAAAAAAAAAAAAAAATCCTTGCTCATATGAAACCAGCTTGAATGCTTTGGGATAAAAAGTAATAGTGTTACTTAGAAATAACAGCAAACACTTATATAGTCCCTATTAAAAGCCAGGTACTGTTCTAAGTGCCCTAGATAGATGGAAACTAATTTATCATTATAAGACCTTACAAGGTAGGTATTAATATTACCTCTATTTTACAGATAAGGGAAGTAAGGCACAGAGAGGTTAAGTAGCTTGACCACCGTTAGAAAGCTAGTAAGTGACAGATTTGGGGTCTGAACGCAAACCCTTATCCTTCAGAGTACATCTTCATCTCTACAGTCTACTGTACTTGTTTAAGGAAATTATTTCTTCCAGAACCGGTCTCCTGCCATGTAACCTAAGTCTCTGGAGCACTGTGATAGCAAGGACCTCTCTCTGCGGCTCTCACCAAGATCCTGCTGGGGGCAGTCTTTGTATGTGCATAATTAACCTCACCACACTTGCTTCTTCTCTAATCCCTTCTACATCAGGAGAGTGATCTTGTTACAAGCCAAACTTATTATGTCTTTCCCTTGCTTAAAACCCTGCAGTGGCTGCTCATTTCACCTCAGATAACAAGCCCCTTTGTGACTGCCTACCTTGCTCTGGGCCAGCCACACTCTCGTTCCCACAATTCCTTGAATGCTCCAAGCTATTGACCTTGCAGGACCCACATCCTACAGGATTTGGCTTAGATGACATTCCTTTGAACCCCTTTCCTGTCCCTCTAGTCTAAATCAGATCCCTGTTATAATCTCTTTTTTTTTTTTTTTTAGATTTTATTTTATTTTATTTGAGAGAGCGAGAATGAGAGAGAGTACATGAGAGGGGGGAGGGTCAGAGAGAGAAGCAGGCTCCTCGCCGAGCAGGGAGCCCGATGCAGGACTCGATCCCGGGACTCCAGGATCATGACCTGAGCCGAAGGCAGTCGCTTAACCAACTGAGCCACCCAGGCGCCCCCCTGTTATAATCTCTTTAGTGATGGAGAAGAGCTTTGAGAGCTAATAGAGAAGTAACGATCAATTTTCCCAACGCTCTCATTCTAGATCTCATCTTTGTCCCAAGATAGGAAATTGATTGTGAAATCTGGATGGTTCCTTTATCCTCTCGATACCTTCTAACCTCCTCCCTGCTGTGTGAAAGGAAGGTTTGGTTTAAATTGTGTAAGAACAACAGCATTAAACTACATTTTCTCTTTCAGATTACAGCTCAGAAAATGCTTAATCCATGGCTGAAAGCCAAAGCAGAATTGACCGCAACCCGTGAAATGGAGCGATGGCTTCTGACACGGGTATGCAGTTTTGCTCAAATGTACCTAAGACCCTCTTTCCTTTAGGTATATTTGTTCCTAATTTGATTGAATTGTCTTATACTTTACTCCACTATAGAAACACATCACGGCATTTGTCATGGTCAGAGATCCCTGGAATCTCAGGGGCCTCCTTCTCCTCTTCCCTTCATGCCACTCGCCACCCTCCCCAATTCTAAATGCAGTCATTCTAACATTGGGTGGGAGGCTGCCTCTGGTTCTACCAGAGGGCTAGGTCTCTGTCTTAGCTACCCTCCCTGACCCTGGCTCTTTTCCAGGGCCCCGACACAAGGCACCGAGCCCTGATGGACATGATGGGAGGAATTCTGGAAGTCAAGAAGGAAGATATTTTGAGAATGGTGAGATTTCTGGACATTCTTATGGAAGATGGAATGGGGTAGAGAGAGCTACTCAAATTTGATCGTTTTTGTCTATATTGACCCGAATTTTAGAAATTCTACAGCAACAAATATACAACCTCCCAGTACCTCATAAATATACCACATTAGGCAAGTAAGAAATTTGAAACTGCAGACTTGCCTCCCTATCTTACATAAAGCAAACAAAAGAACAAAACAAGCAAACTGGTTTTGGTCTGGATAGAAAGCAATGATAATGTTGCATCTATAATTCTCTGGATATAACATGAAACATTCCCTTCGATACGTGCCTTAGGTGTCCCTGGAGCCCAGGTGTAGTTCTAACTATGAAGATATCAACATACATCTCTGACCCTGTCACCTAAGAGTCTCTATATGTCCCAAATTGCCCACTCTCGCTTATGTTCACAGAAAAGCAGTTGTAACTTTTTTCATGTACTTTCTTCAAAGTGTCAGGCCATTATCTTGCCAATGTGAAGAACTATATCCCTTGAAAGGGCTCTTTTTTTTTTTTTTTTTTAACTGTAATGATAACTCTGACCTTTTACTGTACTGCTATATTTATGTTTGAGCCACGGTATATGCTTTCCTTTTTATCTTCAGGTGATTCCTCAACCTGCTTTCATGGTAAAACCTGATGCTCTATGGTCTGAAGAGGAGAGGAAACAAGTCAAAGACTATGAGAAGAAAGTCAAAGAGTTAAATGAAGAGAGAGATAAGTATAGAAAGGTCAGAAGAGCAAAGAATTAATATACCCTACCATGGTTTTGTTCCAGTATGTTTTCAAATTAAGTGTTCTTTATTCCCTCAGTGTTGTTAGTAGCTTAAGGATACTGTTTCAGCTTAAATTCTCAAGAGAATTTGGGGAAGTGGGTAGAGATAAGTTTGAAGAGTTAACACAATTTAAAACAAAAAGAGTGTGTTGCAATTTTTTTTTAAAGTTCTTGTTGATTTCAACATTTCCCAGATTGTTACAGTTCATTTGGTCCTCCATTCTTCAAATGTTTAATGAACATCTATGAGAGTATGTTCTAGGCACTGCTCTGCATCTTCCACATCTGTTTGAGTTCAGTCATAACTCTTGCTTGATTTCCTCTCAATCTCAAGAAAAGGACCTGACAGAAGAATGACACAATCAGCAGCACATACTTTACAGCTGTAACTTGAGATATTTGCAAAGCAGTTCTCCCACTGATATCTCCTTGCATCTCAAAGAAACATTCCCACATTAAAATTGCTTACAGTTCACAGACCTGTGCCCCTGAAACAAATAATACATTATATGTTAATTTAAAAAAAAGAAAAAAGAAAAATGCTTACAAATATAATAGAGATATAAAAACGGATGGTGTACAACCAAATAAAAAGTATCTATTCCAGGGGCGCCTGGGTGGCTCAGTCGGTTAAGTGGTTGCCTTCAGCTCAGGTCATGATCTCGGGATCCTGGGATCGAGCCCCACGTCCGGCTCCCTGCTCGGCGGAGAGCCTGCTTCTCCCTCTCCCTCTGCCTGCCACTCTGCCTACTTGTGCTCTCTACCTATCTGTCGAATAAATAAATAAAATCTTTAAAAAAAAGTATTCCGCTATGAAGAAGGTAAAATCATGGCATTATTTGAGGCAGGGCAGTTTGTCAGCTTTATAGTGGCTGTATCTCATGAGCAACTTCTTTAGATCTATTGATAACCTGTTCCCATTTTTATTCACTGCAGTCCTCTAACAGTGCCCTCACATTTCATCCTAAGATAGTATTTCCCAAAAAGCCAAAATGAGCAGTCTTGAATGCAGTGAAAATTTCAAGCAGTTAGGGAGTATAGATGCCTAAGGTGGTAGCATTTATTCCATGATCTCATATTGTGAAATAGTCTGCTGCTGACACTCTCACCTCCCTGCTCCTTGGTCAAATTCAGTGGGTAAAAGCCAGCCATGGCTAAAGCCAGTACTCAGCCTTCTCTGCACCTGCACCACGCACCACGATGTGGGTAAAGAAAAAAATACTAACTGATTTCCCTCCAATGACCTTAATCTTTACTGGGTCTTCAGAGTTGTTTGGTGATGCTATTCCATTTCCCCACCCCTAGCTGACTCCATACCACCTGAGGGATCTTGTCAAGAATATTTGACTTGATTCTGTCATTTTGAGGAAATGGAAGGATCCTGAGATTTCTAACAAGCAGCCTGGTGGTGTGGCTTGCTGCTGGTCAGAGGAGAACACTTTAAGTAGCAAGATCCTAGAGAAACACGTCCCACATTCTCCTCTGTCTCCAAACTTCCAACACCTGACCCCCTCGGCTCACTCACCTCATTTTCTATTTCACTGGGAGGGGAGAAGCAACTAGAAGAGATTTTCCTTACTCTTCCACTCCCACATCTATCTCCCACCTGCACAGAATCCATAGACTCTCCCTTTCTGTTTCTTAGGGATGAAATGACCTTGCACCTGCCCAAGCCTGGTCCTCCACTTGTGCACCTGATCCCATCCCATCTTACCATTCGGGCAATTTGCCCCTTTTTCCTACATCAATTTTTCCCTCCAGCATAGACATATGTTGTAATATTATACATTGGATACATCTCTCATTGTATAGAAAAGAGAATGAGAAAGAAAAAGAGACTCCCTTGAAGAGGATTCTGGAATTCTTTCTACTATCCTTATGACTTTTGAGTTAGTCTGAATTTATTTCAAAGTAAGTTAAAAGGGAAAAAAAGTCCCTGGACCCAACTTTCCTCTCAATCCACTGCCCAGTATCTCCTCAGAAAACCCCTGGAAAAATCTGTCTTCACTGTCTCCAATTTCTCTTTTCTCAGTCTATTGGAAAAACCTTTATATTATGGAAAATGTCAAACATATAAAAACGTAGAGAGAATAGTATAATGACCCCCTCATCCAGCTTCAACAATTATCCAAGTCATGGCAAATCTTATGTCATTGTATATCTCTGCCAATTTTCCCAATATGAGATTATTTTTTTGCCAATTTTTATTTTAGAATTATTCAAATGTACAGATATGTTGCGTGAGAAGTACAATCTATGTACCATATACCTATGTCATAGTGCATCCATATTCTGTAAATCTAGTATACCTACACCATATACCTTAACCCACCAGCTTTTAATATTGCCACATTTTTTTGCATTTTGTATTTTTCTCCTGACTTGTATGTATATAACATATATATATGACATCAAAACTCCATATTATTACCTCCAATTCCAGTTTTGGCTAAGATCAAGTGTAGTGTCTGTTCTTATCAGTTTAATATCTGATAAGTCATTTATCCAATTCCAATTCAACATACCCTAAGGAGGTTCTCCCTTTCCCTAATTTAGCATGTAGATCTCCTTTCTCAGTGCAAGCTCTGGTTCCCCAAATATATTTATTCATTTGCTCAGTCCTACAATATACGTATAATGTCTCTACCAAAAGCAAAACTTCTTGGTAGGTTTTAAGATTTCCTTGCACCTCTTTTTGTTCTCAGGATATATCTCATGGAGGGCAGACCACCTGCACATTATATTCAGAATTTATTTGGACTAATCCTTTTTTCCCCTTCTGTGCGGATAACATTATCAACTTGATATAAAGTTCTTCATGCAGCGCTGTTCTTATTTCAGGGGGAAGAGACCACCAGTGCGTCTTCTGATTTCATGATTTTCTTTTGTTTCTGCAGGACCCTTAATCTTCACTTCTTCCTTTCTTCTTTCCTTTCACCCAAGTCTCCAAGAGGCCCCTCCCTCTTCCACGCTGCCTCACTCTCCCCAGAAGCAGCACTGCCTGAGACTGCACCTCCAGTCCCTTCGTTATGATTTTCCAGGAGCTTCTTTTTGGGCACGACAACAACTCCCACCCTACTCCAAACACCAGCATCTCTTACCCGATTTATGGCATTAGTTTCTCTGCCCTCCTGGTCCCCTGTTCTGTACCCCTCCCATTTTACCTCCCACCACTCTCCCGGAAACTCCTTGGTGTTCCTCAAAGATACCCAGCACACTGTTGACGCCAGGACCCACAGCTCATTCTTGCCATGGGCCCTTGACATGCTGTGGCCGTTACCTGGGGTACTCTTACCCCATTTAGCCATACGGCTTGCTGCCTCACCTCTTTTGGATCTCTACTCAGTTGTCATCTCATCTTCCTACATAGCAGGGCAAACTCCCTCCCCACCCCCCCCCCCCCCCCCCCCGGCTTTGTTGTTCTCCAGAGTGCTCATCCCCACCTGGCCTACATCATCCGTGCTTGTTTACACGTTACCTGAATCCTCTACTAGAATGTAACATGAGGGAAGAGAATTGGTCTGTTTTGTTCATTACTATATTCCAAGTTTTGAGAACTGTGCTTGACCCATAATAAGCACTCAGTAAATATTTCCTGAATGAATAGATACATTTATTGACAGCTATTATGTGCCAGGCACTCTCCTAGGGCCTGGTGATTTGCAGATGAAAGGCTACCACCTTCACCCTTAAGAGCCTAGTCTGGTCAACTACAGCAATACCTTCTTAAATTGCAGGCCATGTTTTTGTCCAGGGCTGGGAGAAATTCTTGGTCTGATGGATTCCGCATTGTTCATCCTTACCCTCCTATTTAGTCTCCCACCTTTCATCTCCCCTGCTTCTCATTTTGCAGCATCTGATACAGTTTTGGTTAAAATTAGATTTTCCCAGGAATGTTTGAGGAAAAGTGACACCCAATTCTTTAACAAATATTCCTTTGATTCTCACTATGGCTGGTCACTGTGTCGGGTCCCAAGAGACACTTGCTGAATAGACAGACACAGCCCTGGCCCCTACCGGTGTTCACTGCCTTGGGGGGTGGGCAGTTACACATTAACTGAACATTCACAGAATAGTTATTTAACTTCAGTGTGATGAATCAGGATGGACAAGTTCAGGTGCCACCTATGACAGTAAACACAGAGGCACTGATGTAGATTGAGGCCACTGGTATTCACTAGGTCCCCTTTTCAGGCTAGCGTGCCCATCCCCTTTCGTCTGTGCATGTTGCAGCTAAAGGCTCATACCTGAGACCTCTGGTGCCTTGGCTCATCAAGGGGGCATCCTTGTTATAGCATACAAGGCTATATCACTGCCCCTATCCAGAAAAGCCTGTGACTGACTGATGAGATGGGGATACAAAAGTCCCGCCCAGTTGGCCCAAATTGGGACAGCTCAGCAGAGCCTCTCTATTACCCTTGTACCCCTGGGAATCAGGCGAAGGCTGGGCCACCTAAGAGCACCTTGTTGCTCAGCTCCTGCCCCTTCCCTACCTGCTTCCCTTCCCCATTTTACAGGTGTCTCTGAAAAAGCACTCGCTCCAAAAATTGCATACACTGGAATCCTGTTCCAGGCTTTGCTTCTAAGACTCAGGGTAGTGCCTAAGACAGGACCGAAGGTAGGCTTACTTGAGAAAGTGGCTTTTATGCTCAAGTTGGAAGAATGAGAAAAATGACAGGTTGAAGAGCAAGGAATGGAGATCAGACAGATGGAAAAGCACATGAGAAGGGCCTGCAGTGAGAAGAATGTGGGACATTTGAAGCACAGAGCAAAAGGCCGTTCTAACACTAAAAGAGTTCCTTTCAGACTGGAGAGAAGGGTGGGCTTCAGACCCTTGGACAATCTGGTCCCAGCAGGCTGAGCCTTTGGTCATTTGCCATGTGATGGTGCTTCCATTGTCCAGGAACACATGGCTTTGATACACAACTACTGGGCCCACAGTCCATGGGATTTTTTCCATTTCTATGAGATTGTGTCATAAACTATGGCAAGCAAACTGACCCTGAAGTGTGCTTTTCCTGTATTTGTTCTATTTTAGTATTTCGTCATTGCTTAATTAGCTTTATTTGGGTGGTGTTTCTCCTTGTGTCAAGTGCCTCTACATTTTGCTAAACTCTCTTCATCACCTTCCTAGAATTAGTCTCTCTCTTCATTAAACCAGCATAGACAGAACTTGGCTTTTTCTTTAACTTAAGAGAGAGAGAGAGCACACACGCATGCATGCACGCACTCCTGTGCAAGAGGGGTGGGGGAGGGGCAAAGGGAAAAGGAGAGAGAGAATCTTAAGCAGGCTCCAAAGCCAGCACGGAGCCTGATGCAGGGCTGTCTTATGCCCTGAGATCATGACCTGAGCCAAAATCAAGAGCTGGACACTTTAATGATGTACAAATGTTGTCTAATTGGACAAAACAATAAAAATAAATAAATAGAAATAAATTTTTTTAAAAAGGAGCTGGACACTTAACCAACTGAGCCACCCAGGTACCCCAGAACTTAGCTTTTTAAAGTAAATTTAAAATAATAATTCTATCATTACCATCACCATAATAATTTATTCAAGTAAGGATTATCAATGGGTGCTAAAACTGGTGGATAAAAGTTTGATGAGGAACAAGATTTTTACATGGTTTCTAAGTATCTTCCCACAAATTAATTAATTACAAATGGAAAAACAGTAACTGTACAATAGAGAAACTGGCAGACACTACTTAACCAAGTGATCACAGTTAACATCATCAATGATGAAACAAACCCACATCATGTCTCCTCATATGGTACACTGAGAAGGGTACAACATGATTCATGTGGTGTTCCTGTTAGTAACGTACCACCTGGTTTAAGCATAAGAAAACATCAGACAGAGCTAAACTCAGTGACAGTCTACAAAATGACTCACCTGTATTTGAGTGTCTGCAGCTTGTTCTCAAATGATCAAGAAAAAGATAGAGCTAGGGAGAGAGAAAGAGAAGAGACTGAGCAAGTGATAAATCAAATGGGGCAGAATATTAGCAATTGATTAATACGATAAAAAGTATATGGGAATTCTGTGGTGCCTGGGTGGCTCCGTCATTAAGCGTCTGCTTTCGGCTCAGGTCGTGATCCCAGGGTCCTGGGATCGAGCCCCGCATCGGGCTCCCTGCTTCACGGGAAGCCTGCTCCTCCCTCTCCCACTCCCCCTGCTGTGTTCCCTCTCTCGCTGTGTCTTTCTTTGTCAAATAAATAAATAAAATCTTTAAAAAAAAAAAGTATATGGGAATTCTTTGTACTACTATTCTTATAACTTTTCTGTAAATTTAAAGTTAAATCAAAATCTTAAAGTTACAAAAACTTTTAAAGATAAAAATTATTTGTAATGGTATGTCTAGGATTGATCTGCTGACAATTTCTTTAAAAATAAAAATTTATAGGGGCTCCGGCTCAGTCAGTTAAACATGCGACTCTTGGTTTCGGCTCAGGTCATGATCTCATGGGTTGTGAGATTGAGCCCCGCATCAGGCCCCGTGAACAGCAAGGGGTGTGCTTGAAATTCTCTCCCTCTGCCTTTCCCCACTCATGTGCATGGTTGTGTGCACGCACCTCTCTCTCTCAAATAAATCTTTTAAAAAATAAATATAAATTTATAGCTTTCTACTTACCTACTGTGTGTTTAGCTCTAAGTCCTTGTAGAATTTTTAAAAAGTAGGGGGAGAGAGGGTAGGTGGGACTTTTCCCCCCTGATGTAGATGTTTTGGAGAGACAACAAATACAGAAAACAAAAGAGGGTATAACTATATATGTTATATCTCCATCTGTCTATATCTGTATTTCTATCTCTGTATCTACCTCTATATCTATATACTCAGTCTTTATTTCCTTAAAATCTAAAAAATTCCATGAAGATATACCATGGCTTTTAAAAAAAAAAATCAAGATCTTTTAGGGCCAGATTGTATACCTGGAAATTTCTGTCTTACAGAGAGAGAGGGTCAGAATTTCCCAGAAAAATTTGCTGAGATTTGTTTTACTAGGCCTATCTCTGCCTGCACCATTAGCCATGATCAGTTATTTCCTCTTTTTTCCCCAGTGTAATCTTTTTAAAGCAAAAATCTCAGACTCACAATATATTAAACAGATCCAGGTAGAACATCTCTGGTTGAAGAGGGTGGAGGGCCCAGGACACTTCACAAGGCCTGTCCTCCCCCTGCACCCCTCCCTTGCAGCACAATGTGAACACCCTTTCCTTGGAGCATTTGATGTTCCTAGATGTTAACTTTGTTATCGACTTCCTTCCAGTCATTAGAAGCAGAAATGAAGAAACTTCAAAACTCCATTCAAGAAAGCACACAGAATTTTGATGAACATTTGAAAAGACTCTTTGAAAGGAGAGTGAAGGCAGAGATGGTTGTCAACCAGGTGAGTAGAAGCTTTACTTACAAGGCCTTTTCTTTTTAAGGAGCCTCGGGGGCCTCTCTTTGTTCTTAGAAAAAAGACCAACACCCTTTCTGGCACCATGGTCCTGCTTGTCCTGGCCTGATTCCTGCTCCAGCCTCACCTCTGCCACCCTCCCCCTCACTGCCATGCTTCCTCCTCTGGTGCCTTGAGCTCACCTCGGTGCCCCTTCCTCCCAGCTCTGCCTCCTGGCCCCTATCTATTCAGCTACATATGTCAGGTCCCAGCTTATAAGCCAGTTCCTCAGACTAGGCTAGAGCCTCCCAGTATATGCTCTGTTCTTTTACTTTCTCAAACTTATTGCAACTGAATTTTAATTTATATGAAATTACTTTTTAATGCTCCCAAAACTATAAGTCTGTCTGATTCATCCCTGTATCTCCAGAAACTAGCAAAGGGCCGGGCTCATACTATGTGTTAAATGAATGAATAATCCACTTGCCCCAAAAGATCCGATGAAAAATCTGGCTTAATTTGACTCAACAGTAAGAATATAAATGACGTGTACAGTAACTAGAAACAAGAAGACCAAGCAGTGAAGCCTTTAAATTCTGAGGGAAAATTATTCCTAGCATGGGAATCTATACCTGATCAAACTAACAGTTGAGTGTAAGGGAAAATAATGATATTTTGAGAAATACAAGATCTCAAGGGCGCCTGGGTGGCTCAGTTGGTTAAGCGACTGCCTTCGGCTCAGGTCATGATCCTGGAGTCCCGGGATCGAGTCCCGCATCGGGCTCCCTGCTCGGCAGGGAGTCTGCTTCTCCCTCTGACCCTCCTCCCTCTCATGCTCTCTGTTTCTCATTCTCTCTCTCTCAAATAAATAAATAAAATCTTTAAAAAAAAAAAAGAAATACAAGATCTCAAAAATTTATATGTATCTTCCAAAGCAAGGGGGGTCAGCCAAAAAAGATGAGAGAAGATAAGGGAACCTCTAGGAGGTTGTCTCTATCCTCGGGGTCCCAACAGGAATGGTACACTGAAAATGTTACATTTAAGAGGTTTAATGCAAGGACTCTTTACGGAGGTATAGTCAGGGTTAAGGGGAAACAGCAAGGAATGGTGAAAAACTAAGAGATTAGAAGTAGCAGGAAGGCAGTAACATCACTAGAGCTAAAGAGGCAAAGGAAGGGAGCTGCTACCAGGACCCAGCAAGACCTGTAGCCTTGAGAGAGAGGCTGCTCTTTGGGAGTCTTGGCCATAGACAGAACATAACCACTGGCCCAGCAGGGAGGGAGTGTGTGTATGGTAGTTGGGTGGGGGGACACTGGGAATAAATGCCCCAGCACTAGTCATAAGAGCCGCATTAATCATAATGCCCAAAAAGTGGCAACAATCCAAATGTCCAACAACTACACATGGATAAATAAAATATGGTTTATCCATATAATGGAATATTATTTGGCAATAGAAAGTTCTAATACATGGTACAACATGGATGAACCTTGACTTGTATGAAATTAATGAATTGTATGAAATATATCTTAATAAAGCTGTTATTTTAAAAAGATAAGCTCAGAACATCTTTTCATACAAGATAATGAGGAAACTGTCAAAGACTACCAGGTAATATCCAAAGGACTCAGGGGCCAAATTTAAAAGCTCCCCTAAAGGGAATAATTTAAGATTCAACAATGATAATCATTGCAATTAACTGAAACCCACCAAAGTTGTTTAAATTTGTGAATTTGTGATATTTTAAAAAGAAAAATGCCTATTGTTCACCTTCAAAGAATAACAACCAATTCGTTATGTAGAAACTGATAAAGAGAAAGCATTGAGTATTGATTCCACCTTCCTATATGAACTGTACCACTAGGTAACTACATTGCAGATAAGGAGAAGCATCTGTTTATGAAAGAATTTTCATTAATAAGTGAAAAAGGAACGATAGAAATAGACTATCACCATCTTGCAACTCCCCATAGATTAACGGGTTGGGGCATGGAGTGTCTACCATTACTAACATCACAAAAATGCAGATATCCTAATATTATGTGTGTCCTGATCAAAGAACATAGTATCACCTACGGTTTTGCCAGAAGGATCAAACATGTGTCTGATAAGGCCTCTGATCAGCTGCCACTTTTCAGGAAGTACATGACATGAAGGATACTGATGAACTCGCTATAAGTATGCAGATAGCAAAACCCAGACCAGGTAAAACTATAAGAAAATGTGAAGAAAGGAAAGGGGTGGAAGGGAAACTGTGGATTATAAGAGATTTTTAAAAGGTGACAATTTTTTAAATGGACAGGTGATGCTATAGTGCCTAGAGAGATACAACTGGGTGATAAAACCATAAAGAAACACAAGAGAGTGATTACTCTGGATGTCAGGAAAGTAGTTATTACCAGGGTTGAGATTGTGAAGGGGACACATGGAAGGGGCTTCTGGGATAGGAAAGTTCTATTTCCTGAACCGTGTGGTGATCCCAAGTGTGTTTTACCTTTATAATAACTCATTAAACTATACATGGTCTTGTGTATTTTTCTCTATATATGTTTTATCTTACAGTGAAAAGATGAAAAGGGGGGCACCTGGGTGGCTCAGATGGTTAAGCGTCTGCCTTCGGCTCAGGTCATGATCTCAGGGTCCTGGGATCGAGTCCCATGTTGGGCTCCCTGATCAGCAGGGAGCCTGCTTCTCCCTCTTCCTCTGCCTTTCCCCCTGCTCATGCTCTCTCTCTCTCTTTCTCTCTCTGTCTCAAATGAATAAATAAAAAATTATTTAAAAAAAAAAAAGAAAAGATGAAAAGGTAAAATAACTGAGTAGTTAGCACCACAGTCTATATTCCCTTTCTCTTATTTGTATGTCATAAACCTGCTTGATGAGTGTCAAGTCTATGACCCTTTCTCAAATAGATGTAGTGATCATTTCCCCAACGTTTTTAAATATTTCTACAGGAGGAATTGAAAATAAATAATCTTGTCTTTTCTCTACTGTTGGATGAAGAAATAAGCTCCAGAGAAGCATTCTTAAACAACTACCTTACAAGGAAGCAGGAGGAGAAAGTAAGGATGATATCTGATATCTTGAGTAAAAGGATTTTCTGACAGACATGCTCCTTGTTTAACAAGCTCTCAGGGGCATCTGGGTGGCTCAGTCGGTTAAGCATCTGCCTTTGGCTCAGGTCATGATCCCGGGGTCCTGGGATCAAGCCCTGTGTCAAGCCTCACATCGGGCCAAGCTCAGCACAGGGTCTGCTTGCCCCTCTCCCTTCCCCCCGCCCCCTGCTCATGCTCTCTCTCTGTCTCCTTTCACATTCCTCTCAGTTGTGTGTGTTCCTTGGCTCCCCGTCAGGGACTTGGCTCCAGGGTCAGGTTGAAAGCACCCGCTCTTATCTGTTAATGAAGTTATGGGATTCTGCATCTGCAATCATTTAGTCAAAAGAACCGTGTGACTTTCATATGACATACAGTTTATAAAATGAGACAATATAGCTTCATGGTTGAAAGGACCCACTTTTAACCACTGACTGGCTGTGACACTGTGGGACCTTGGACAAGACGTATAACCTTTTAAGCTACTTGCAAGCCCTTCTCTGGGAATATTGTTCTCTCTGGATCATTTGGAACCCTAAGTATTACTAAACATGTAAGTAATGTGGTAGCTTATAGAATGAAAACCTGTCATATCTGGAAAACTCTAATAAATAGTGTGAATAGATATGTTTCATTAAAGACACAATGAATGCAAAATGCTTGTCACAGAATAATTTTCAAAAGATGTCAGCTTTTATTAGTAGTATTAATAACATTTATGAATGAATGATTTAATATCATATATATATCATATATATGACATATGAACTTAGTTTTTGCTGAAAGTCCATTAAATAGCATATGCAAACACCTTCTGAATGCAGCCCTACTCCTAACAACGCTGCAAGGTACTGGATTTCTTTCACAGGTGAGGAGACCATCTCAGAGAGACTAGTAAACATGCCTAAGTCACCCATTAGAAAGTAAAACAGCAGGAATTAGAACTGTGAAAATAAATGAAGACCATCCAAATGAGAATAAGCAGACTATTTATTCAGAACTTGATATAGTAAGAGATCAGCCACCATCACTTGTGTTTGGTGGACACTCAAAGGCAGGCAGGGGGATGGGAAAGCTTTATAATGGAAAGAAGAGAGGGCTTCAGGTGTACCCTGATTAGAAGTTGTTGGCATGGGGGAAGGGGGTGCCTGGGTGGCTCAGTCTGCCTTTGGCTCAGGTTGTGATCCCTGGATCCTGGAATCAAGCCCCATGGGGCTCCCTGCTCAGCGGGGAGTCTGCTTCTTCCCCTCCCTCTGCTTCCCCTGCCCTTCCCCCTCCCCCCCTCACCCCGCTCCGCTCATGCTCACTTGCTCTCTCTCTGAAATAAATAAATAAAATCTCAAAAAAAAAAGTTGTTGGCATGGGGAAGCCAGGGGCAAGTTAATTAGAAGACAGGCAACCTATGTGATTAATTTGGGGAGCATATTCAGCTTTCTCTGTTTGGTCCTAAACTGGAAATGGTGGCAAAAATTAGGAAAGGTGAAAGTTACTGATCAAATCATGACAGTCTGGGACTGATCATTGCCGAGGATATGGTTTTGTTTCCTGGCTAGTTGCTACAGGGGTTGTGGGTCAGAGTTCTATTTGTGTATATGGTCTGGCATTGTCTGTTTATATATTCAGTCTCTCAGAAGCCAAGCCCATGTGAATCCCAAGCTTGTGCAATTTCATCATCATCATACTTCCCTGTTCCACAGTCACTTACACACTCACACAGCTGACTGTACTTAGAAACAAGTGATTAGGGGTGCCTGGGTAGCTCAGTCGTTAAGCGTCTGCCTTCAGCTCAGGTCATGATCCCAGGGTCCTGGGATCAAGCCCCATGTCGGGTTCTCTGCTCCACAGGAAGCCTGCTTCTTCCTCTCCCACTCCCCCTGCTTGTGTTCCCTCTCTCAGTGTGTCTCTTTCTGTCAAATAAATAAATAAATAAAATCTTAAAAAAAAAAAAAAACAGGTGATTAGATGTTTTTTCTTTCAAAGTCTCCAACTGGTTTACTTTCTGCTATAAATGTTATCTCTAATGGATATTTCACTGATACATTTATCTTGTACTAGGAAATTTCTTATTTTTAGTGTCCCCAGTATGTTTGTTTATCCTGAAAAAACTCAGTTTCAATTGCCTATTCTTGATGTTATTATAGAACCAGACTTCAGAGGCCATCCAGAAAGCCAGAGAAGACCTTGACGTGTACAAAGAACACTATGACAACTTGTTGGCAGAAGACAAAGTGAGAGCTATTGTCTTACCCACTCACCAATGCAATTGAGTTGCTGCTTAGATTTGGGGAAGATTAAAAAGGATATAATTTTTTTTTTTTAAAGATTTTATTTATTTATTTGACAGAGAGAGAGACAGCGAGAGCAGGAACACAAGCAGGGGGAGTGGGAGAGGGAGAAGCAGGCTTCCTGCGGAGCAGGGAGCCCGATGTGGGACTCGATCCCAGGACCCTGGGACCATGACCTGAGCCGAAGGCAGACGCTTAACGACTGAGCCACCCAGGCGCCCTAAAAAGGATATAATTTAATTTCCTCATAGATTTTCTCCTGCTACAATTCTCAGTTATCAGTGAACTTCATTCTGAGCCATTGTATATTTCTGATAACCACTGTGTAAAATAAATTTTTGTAACTTCTCTGGTTTAAATTTTCTCTTGTACAAAAAAAGAGAGGTCACCTAGATCTTAGGGCTTCTCAAACTTTAAGTTGCGGTCCCCACTAGTTGGTCATGAAATCAATTTAGTAGGCTATGACCACAATTTTTTAAAATTTAATTCCAGTATAATTAATGTATAGTATTATATTAGTTTCAGATGTACAATATAATGATTCAATTCTATATCTTACTCAGTTCTATATATTATGTATAGATCATGGTAAGTATATTCTTAATCCCTATCACCTATTTCACCTAATACCCCCACTCACCTCGCCTGTGGTAACCATCAGTTTGTTCTCTATAGTTAAGAGTATGGTTTTTTGTGTATCTCTTTTTCTCTTTGTTCATCTGTTTTGTTTCTTAAATTCCATTTATGAGTGAATTCTTGTGGTATTTGTCTTTCTCTGACTAACCTCCTTCACTTAACATTATACCTTCTAGGTCTATCCATGTTGTTGCAAATGACAAGATTTCATTCTTCCATCATATATATATAATATTTATCCATCCATCTATTGATGGGCTCTTGTGTTGCTTCCAAAATCTGGCTGTTGTAAATAATGCTGCAGTAAACGTAGGGGTGCATATATCTTTTTGAATTAGTGTTTTCATATTCTTTGAATAAATACCCAGTAGTGGAATTATTGGATCATATGTATGACCAGTAGTTTTATAAAGGAAAAGAATAGGATAGAAAAAACATAAAGAACAGAATAAAATAGAATAGAATAGAATACCTTGCATATTTTACTGGTAAATATTATTTTATGAAAATTTTAGTTCTGAATGATTTCTAGAACCTTATATGAAATAATATTTGTAATTCACAGAGGTACTTCCTATTCAAAATAAATCTTTGAGAAATTCTTGCATAGCAAGTGTCACCCTCAATAAGTCTACTTTATAAACCAAATTTTCATGGATTTTTAAAATCAAAGTAATTCAACCCTATATCTTGAAAAATATTGTCAACAAAGAAAGGGCTTCTGAAAAAAGTTGCAATCAAGCAGTAATATCTCTGTCCTTAGGTTCTGGATCGCAGCTTTAGAAAAGAATTTTCTGAAATTCCCAGTCATCAGGTGGATATACTCTACAAACTTTTTAAACGCCGACCAAGGTTTGTTTCTCCTTTGCTATCATTTTTCTAAGAAAAAAAGTTCATAAATGAAGAGGAGTGTTGTTAGAGTTCAGCTTTTTCAATCCCAGCTAGACAGAAATATTCAGTGTAACATCTTTTATGCAAAAATGTTCAAGTGTCTTTATCATAACTCAGGGTTTTTTTAGATTATTCTTATATCTTAAGGTAAGCAATGAAGAAAAATGATTTCATTATTCAAAAAGTTAAGTATCGAGGTAAGCACTGTGCTAGCATAGGCCTATGAAAGTAGTTCCTCTTAAGATATTGGTGGTATACAGATCTATAATTTTTCCCAAGATGTGTTCTAGCAAATATGAGGCCCTTGTTGTATGAATTGGAATTACACATAAAAGGCTTCCAGAACAAAATATGTTTGGGGAAAATCCTGGGTTAAAAGAAAAAGTTAAACAGTTTATTAAAGAACTTCTCAGAACCTGTTTTTGGCCTTTGGATCTCCAAGTATAAAAAATAGAGGGGTGCCTGGATGGCTCCGTCGGTTAAGGGTCCGACTCTTGATTTAGGCCCAGGTCCTGATCACACAGGGTCGTGTGATTGAGCCCCAAGTCAGGCTCAGCACTGAGCGTAGAGCCTGCTTAAGATTCCCTCTCTTGGAGCACCTGGGTGGCTCAGCAGTTAAGCGTCTGCCTTCGGCTCAGGTCATGATCCCAGGGTCCTGGTATCTAGCCTCGCGTCAGGCTCCCTGCTCAGGGGGAGCCTGCTTCTCCCTCTCCCACTCCCCCTGCTTGTGTTCCCTCTCTAGCTGTCTTTCTTTCTGTCAAATAAGTAAAATCATAAAAAAAAAAAAAAAAGATTCTGCCTCTCCCTCTGCTTCTCCCCTCCCCCCACTTGTATGCATGTGCATGCTGTCTCTAAAAAAAAATAGAGTAACCGGTATTTTCCAAACTTATTTGGCCAGTCAGAGCATCTCATGTGATTGTGTTGAAGACAAAGTTTGGAAAATGCCAGTGTAAATGATTGAAAATAACCATTATCAAAAAGGGTTCGAAAATAATCAGGGCTTTATACTGAGAGTAGCTTTAGAATTCATTTCACAGATTTCCAAATGTTTCATACTCAGATTTCCATAATTTTCAATCGAAGGTAAAGCTAGAAATCATGGAATTTGTTACAACTGTATAGGCGCATATTTGAGATACAAACTCATTCTCTCACTTTTAACAGGTTACACACAACCCAGGAAATTCAACCGTATCTTGGTTTCCCTATTTTTAAAGGAGTGAGTCCTAATAAGTCTTGTGAAGAAAGAAGCAACACTTCCCACACATTGGGAGGCAGCAGTGGAAAGAGCATAAGCCTTCATGCCAAACAGAATTAGCTTTAAATCCTAGCTCTACCATCTATCAGACCCGTGGTCTTGGACCAATAGCTTCTCTCAGACTTTCTTCATCTAGAGAAAGAGGATAACAATAGTAACTTCACAGCATATTGTAAAGCATCTAGATAGTGAGTGTCTGGTATAAATCTTTGTACCTTTCTTCCCTTCCCAGCCACAGCCCAGGGAAACAAAACTAATGCATTAATGTAGATTTTAAAAGGTGCTTCTTCAGTTCAGTTTATATTAGAAATATTCCAGGCTACTCATCTGTAAAAAGGATACTGGCCGAGGATATGTGGGACATAACCAGGGAGTATCCATACTCCTCTTGGGCATTTACTTGCCTGCTTAAAATACACAGAAGGGAGACTTCTTTAGTACAGGTAAAGCTGCCAGTTCTGACAACAGTTAGGGACATCAGTAGGCCAGCCAAGGTCATGCCTGGGCATCCAGGGAGTATGGAAGAAGGTCAAAATGGGTGCTTTTCTCTTTGGAATAATCCACCCACCAGCGTCCACTTGCCAAAAGAAAGTGTCATGCAATGTCATACTGATGCTAAGGGTTGTATAATTTAACATTGATTTCTTGTGTGTGAGAATGTGAAAGGTTGATGGGTTTTTATTGGCAATACCAGGATTCACAAACAGAAAATGCACTCAGATCCCACCAGCATTGTGCCTTTTGGAGAGCGACCAGAATCTGGGAAATTGAATAAGGATGCCTTTGTCCAGTTAATGAAAGCCATGGATGACTTGGACAATATTAGTAACATGCCAGAAGGCTTGGATCCCTCGGTCTGGGATCATTTCTGCATGACCAGACGAGCGAAAGTGGAAAATGAACAGAAAGTATATAATAACATCTTATTTTATTCCATTTCAATTTCATTTCATTTCACTTAGTGTACTAATATCAAATATATAGTTTATAGTGACCAGTGCTTCCGGAAATGCTAATTATTTAGGTTTTCCTGCTAAGGTAGTAGTTAGTAACATTAGTAATAATAATGATGAAATAATATTAACCTTAATGGCATTGAGGGCTAAGTATAGGTCTATACTTCTAAGCCCATGCTGTCCAAAATGGTGGCCCCTAGCCACATGTGGTTATTGTTTACTTGAAATAATGTGGCCAGTCCTGATTGAGACATGTAAGTAGTACGAAAAAGGAATGGAAAATGTCTCAATTTTTTTTATATTCAATACAGTTGAAATGATGTTTGGGATATATTGTATTAAATAAAATATATTAGTGAAATTAATTTCACCTGTTTCATTTCACATTTTATAATGTGGCTCCTGCAAAATTGAAAATTAAATATGTGGCTCTCATTTATGGCTCACATTATATTTCTCTTGGGCAGCACTGTCGTAGACACAACTTCCTTTCTCTCTGCCCTGGTCTTGAGTTGTCCTCATCCCTTTTTGCATAGATTAGAATTATATTTCACTAGAACCTACTTTATATTTGCTAGACTATTTTTTTAATGTAGCAAAGGTAACAATTTGAGAATGTATTAGTTGAGAAAAGATTCCTTCCTTTTGCTGTTTCTTGACCACCCTCTGCCTCCCCTCCCCCAAATTCCCTAAATTCAGCGCCACAAACATCAGACTAGCATATTTTTGTTGAGGAATCTATGATTTTATCATTTTATCTGAGATGATGAGAACAAATTTTAAAATAAGATATATATATATAAGGAAAATTACAGTTTCTTGCATATTTGATTTTTAGTGAGAAGCAAGTTTAATATTTTTCAAAATATTCATGGAATGTAACATGTAAGTTTTAGGTGTCTTACATAACATCATGGCAGGGCTTTAAATTTTTATTCATCTAGAAAAATGGGCTTGTTAATAAGGCTTTGTAACTAAGTAAAACATCTATGTTTTCTAAAGTTCTTTAAAATCAGTTTGCTTTTATTTCTAAAGCCCCACATGCTCTAAGATGTTGTGGTTTGGTTCCTTCAGGTAAAGCAGAAAGCGGCCGGCTTAATGGAAATGATGGCTTTTCTGCGGAGGAGAACAGAGGATGATGATAAATTGCAACAGGAAATTGAAAAAGTGTTCCATGAACTCATGGTGTAATTTCAACTTTTCATCCATGTTCATTTACACAGAATCTAAGCTAGGGCTAAGTTAGATTGTGTTGTCATGGGGAGAGAAAGCTTACTCGCTGGTTTCCAGGAGGCACAGACTGGTCTCTCTTGCTGGGCTTTATAAATTCTCCTTGAAAAAGTGCATTTTGTTACCAAAGACCTTACTTCAGAGTGGAACTTACCTACAGGTTCCATTGCTCTTATTAGAAATAGGCAAGTTTTGGGAAAACCTTTCTGTTTTTTAACCTGCTCCTTCCACATAAATACAGTACAAAGAATTTGTTTCTGCTAGTCAGCACCTTTGGGCTCAAGCCACACAAGCAAACTCTGGAAAACTAGGCAGATAATCCAAGAAATTCACATGTAGACAACTAACCAGCTAATATCTTTTTCTTTAAGAGAGATTGTATTTTGCTGAGTGGTTGGGATACTGTTCTAAGTCCTTGATTCACTTTTTCCATATTTGCAGCCACTTTGATAAATGCTTCTCTGGTGTTCCCAAATTCATCATGATACATCATCCTCAGATCTAGGCTCTAAGGAGGAATGGGACTTAGCCAGAAATAGATATAAGTAGCATATAGATTAAACATTGTTAATAAAATATCAGAAGTTAATACATAAAGTCAGAACTTTAATAGATGTGTTATTTGGTAGCATCTCAGTTTTTTTCCACTTACAACCAAAATTATATTAATCCTTTCTTAATCATAAAGTAAAACTTTGTGAATGCATTTCTGTCCATGCCATTCTTTGAGCAGCCCAAGTGTAATTCCATATCAACAAGAGGAGGTATCATAGAGACCTCCAAGGAAGCTCATCATCAGGAAAAGATGTTCTGCATTAATCTCAGCAGGTTTTCCTTCAGCTTAAGTTTGAAATTCAAGTTGAAAATTAAGTTTGAATTTTATGTTCTCGGATAATAGATGAAATTTGAAATACAAATATATTACAACTACTTACTTTGAAGTCTTCTCAATATAGATTGCAGGAAGAGAAAGTGAGATTCCAGTTGAATTTGACAATCCAAATTCTCCTTAAACAAGGACAAGTGGAGCTGGAAAATTTTCAGTTATTGCTGGAGTATCCTGATGCAATTCTCATCAACAAGAACATAATTGAAGACTTGAATTCTGTGATTCGGGTAATTATCATTTTTTAAGAAGAAAGCCAACAGAATAACCTGCTGTACCAAATTTGTTCATTTTTCTCCCATTTCCATGATAAATCATTTTCATTCAGTTAAATCAGTGGTTCCTAACTCTGGCTGTACATTAGAATCACCTGGAGAACTTTACAAATGTGTCCAGGCCCCACCCCGAGGCATGGTATTTTTTAAAAGCCTCCCAGATGATTCTAAGTTATAAGAAGTCCAGCACTACAAAGTTAAATGTTCATTCTAATATGCCTTCATTTTGTTAAGCTCAGTCTACTCACCTAATGATAATTTTAGATAAGATTAGATCACTGATTTCAGACCTTGCTTATTTTCTAATATAAGCATTTAATGTTATAATTTGTCTCTAAGCATGATTTTAGCAGTATTATGCAAATTTTGATATTTTGTCTTTTCATTTTCTTTCCATTTAAAATATTTTCTAATTTCCCATGTAACTTCCTTTTTGACTTATGGGCTATTTAGAAGTGTTATTTAATTTCCAAATATTTGGGGATTTTGCACTATTTGGGAATTATGTGCTAATGTTGCCATACATTTTACTTTTACAAATACTCTAAACCCACAAAACACTGCCATCATTTTTGCTTTAGATAATTATCTTTTAGAGTGATGAAAAGTAAGAAGAAAGCATTTTCTATTTCCTTTCATTTTCACTATTTCAAGAAATCATCTTTGTAGGGATTAAAGTGTCTGTCTTATACCATATATCTTCTACTTAAAGAACTTCTTTTAACTGAATTGCAAGTTTGCCTGTATTGAATTCTCTAAGTTTTGTCTGAAATTGTCTTTGATTCACCTTCATTTTTGATAGTTTGCTAGGTTCCCTGGATTGGAAGATTTTTTTTGCTCTTTTCCTCATCCTTTTCACTTTAAAGGTGTTCATTTTCTTCTGACTTACAGAGCTTCTGACAAGAAGTCTACTATGTATTTTTAAATCTTTGTTCCTTCTAATGTAATATGTCTGCCTTTGGGCTTTTCTCTTTATCTTGGTTTTCAGAAGTTTGAACATATGGCTAGGAGTGTGTGTATGAGTATACAATCTTTTTAACACACTGTTTAATTTGGTTTGCTAATATTTTATTGAGGACTTATACATCTATTTTCATCAGGGATATGGGCCTGTAATTTTCTTTTCTTGGGATGTCCTTGTCTGGCTTTGGTATCAGGGTAATGCTGGTCTTGTAGAATGAGTTGGGAAGTGTTCCCTCCTCTTCTATTTTTTTAAGGAGTTTGAGAAGGATTGGTATTAATTCTTCTTTGAATATTTGGTAGAATTCACCAGTGAAGACTTCTGGTCTTGGGCTTTTTATTTTGTTGGGAGGTTTTTTAATTCTGATTCGATCTTTAGTTAGTATAGGTTTATTCAGATTTTCTGTTACTCTTTGAGTTAGTTTTTGTAGTTTGTGTGTTTATAGAATTTTTTTCTATTTCATCTAGGTTTATCTAATTTGTTGGAGTACAATTGTTATAGTATTCTCTTATAATCTTATTAAATTCTGTAAGGTTAGTAGTAATGTCCTTGATTTTAGGTGCTTATAGCTATAAGTTTCCCTATGAATACTGGTTTAGATGCATCTCATAAGTTTTGGTATGTTATGTTTTCACTTTTATTCATTTCAAAGTATTTTCTAGTATCCTTTGTGATTTCTTCTTTGACCTATTATTTTAAAATGTGTCATTTAATTTCTACATATTTGTGAATATTCCACTTTTCCTTCTGTTATTGATTTCTAGTTTCATTACCTAGTGGTCAGAACATGTATGTATGATTGTATGATTTCAATCTTCTAAAATTTATTAGGATTCATTTTACGACCTAACATATGATCTATACTTGAGAATGTTTCATTTGTGGGTGCCTGGGTGGCTCAGTTGTTAAGCGTCTGCCTTCAGCTCAGGTCATGATCCCAGAGTTCTGGGATCGAGTCCCACATCAGGCTCCCTGCTCAGCAGGAAGCCTGCTTCTCCCTCTCCCACTCCCCCTGCTTGTATTTCTGCTCTCGCTGTCTCTCTCTGTCAAATAAATAAATAAAATCTTTAAAAAAAAAGAGAGAGAATGTTTCATTTGCAATTGCAAAGAATGTGTATTCTGCTATTATTGAGTGGTGTGTTCTGTGTATGTCTCTTAGGCCTAATTAGTTTATAGTGTTCAAATCCTCTATTTCCTTATTGATCTTCTGTATACTTGTTCTATTCATTATTGAAAGTGGGATGGTGAAATCTCCAATTACTATTATGGAACTATTTCTCCTTCAATTCTGTTGGGTTTTGCTTCATATATTTGGGGGTTCTGATTTTAGTGCATATGTGTTTATAATTGCTATATCTTCTTGAAGGGTTGGCTTCTTATCAGCAAATAATGTGCTTATGTGATATTAGTATAGCCCCCCCCGCTGTCTTTTGATTACAATTTGCACAGATGGTATCTTTCCATGCTTTCACTTTCAAGCTGTTTGTTTCACTGAATCTAACGTGAATCTCTTCTAGACAGAATATCATTAGATCATTTTTTTAATCCATTGTGCCTATCTCTGCCTTTTACTTATAGAGTTTAATCCATTTACATTTAAAGTAATTGTTAGTGTAAAAAAGAGGGGGGGACTTTACTATTTTGTTATGTGTTTTCTATCATATTTTCTGGTTCCTCAATCCCTCCATTATTGTCTTGTTTTATATATAGTTGATTTTTTTGCAGCGTACCATTTTGATCCCCTTGTCTTTTACTTTTCTATATACATTTTAGTTGTGTTCTTAGTGGTTACCATAGGAATTACAATTGACATCTTAGTTTTATAACAAACTAATTCAAATTAGCACCAACTTAGTTTCACTAGTATATAAAACTCTACTCCAGTACAATTCTGTTCCTCCCCTTTTCTGTTGTTATTGTCACAAATTACATCTTTATGCATTATGTGTCCATTAACATAGATTTATAATTACTGTTTGGTGCATTTTTCTTTTATATCATAGAGGAAAAAAGAGTACTTACAAACAAAAATACAACAATACTGACTTTTATATCTACTGTGTAGTTGCATTGTACTTTTAGTGTTCTGGGTTTTTTTTTATTTCTTCTTATGACTTTGAGTTACTGTCTAGTGCCTTTTGATTTCAGGTTGAAGGACTCCCTTTAGCATTTCTGGTACAGCCGGTCTACTAATGAGGAACTCCATCAGCTTTATTTTCTCAGAGTATCTTATATTCTCCTTCATATTTTGTTGTTAGTGTAAGTGCAAAAATCATTATCAAAACTGCTGATGGATTCAAAGTGAAATGGTAAAAGAAGGATCAAGAATAAATCCTAAAATGTTGGCTTTTGAGCAACTGAGTAGATGATAGTGTCATTAACTGACATGAGAACAACTATAGACATGTAGCTTTGGCTGGGACATAAAACGAAGAGTTTTGGACTTTGTTAAATTTGAGATGCACACAAAACATTCCAACGGAGGGGCACCTGGGTGGCTTGAGCTCTTGATTTCGGCTCAGGTCATGATCTCAGGGTCATGGGATCGAGCCCCACAAATGGCTCCTTGCTCAGCAGGGAGTCTGCTGGAGATTCTCTCTCTCCCTTTCACTCTGTCCCTCCCCACTCCTGTGCATGCTCTCCCTCTCCCTCCCTCTCTCTCAAATAAATAAATAAATTTTTTAAAAAACCATTCCAATGGAAATATCAACTGGACAGAATTTAGAGCTGAGATATAAATTTAGAAGTATTCTATATATAGATCACATACAGATAACTACATATGGATTATTACATATAGATATTTACATATGGATAATTTAAGCCATGAGCATGCTTGAGACCACCTAGGAATGGGACTTTGGCCAATGCCCAAAGTCCAACTCTGATAGATCTAGCAGAGAAGGAGTTGCCAATGAAGGAGGAAACCTGAAAACCATGAGAGAAATGGCTCCAAGGACAAGGGACTCATGCATTATTGTCAGTTACTTGACAAGAGCAGTCTCAGTGGAAAGTTGGAGCAGAAGGTCAATTGGCTGTGGCTGAAGAGATAATATGAAGTGAGGTTGTAGAGATGGTGACTATAAATAAATCTTAGAAAAAAAAGTTGACCAAAAGGAGAACAGAAAGATGTGGTAGCTCTACAGCAGTGTTTTTTAACCTTGGCACTACTGACATTCTGGGCCAGATGATTATGTCCTGTGTATTGCATAAAGTTTAGTAGCATCCCTGGCATCTACCCTCTAGATGCCAGTAGCAACACCTCCCTCCAGGTGTGTCAGCCAAACATTTCTGCAAACATAATCTTAATTTCCTATGGGAGGGCAATATCTCCAACATTTGAGAAACAGTAACCTAGAGAAATGCTTGAACTTAAGATTTTGGAGCTGTTACATACAACAAGATCAAGGGTATAATTGTGGGATTTGAGTGTCTTAGTAAGATGGAGAAGAGATCATTGAAAGTGAGAAATTCAAGGAATTGAGAGGCCAAGCAGTGATCAGAAGATGAAAATAATTTTTAAAAAGAGTAGCATGATGGAAAATAATTTTTAAAAAGAGTACCTTTAAAAAAGGTATGGTATAATATAATGGCATGAACTTCAAAAAGCTAAGTTTTTTAAGAAGAAAGATGTAAAATGTTAACTGATGGAACTCATATAAATTTATTTTAGAGACATAAGAGTTTCACTATTAGCAATCTGGGAAAACAACTTCATGAAAATATTCCTGAACTTCATTTACACAATTTGAAGTGAAGTGCAAAATATCTCGATGTTTAAATATATTTAACCCACTCAATTTTATTTTATTTTATTTTATTTTTTTGCTTATCCACTAGCTACCAATCAGATACTGTTGTGCCTGGCTGCATTAAACTACAGTCCTTTGTCTATAGTGTCAGGAAGCAGGGTAGAGAGTAGGGGTACAAATGCGTACAGCCTGGTAGACTGGTGATGGCAAAAAGCGTTCCTGCCTAATTACTGACATATAAAGTAAATTGGCTATGCTGTTTATATATATATTTTAATCCTTTCTGTTTAGTACCTATCAGCTTTTTAGTGATCGGTAATTTTTTAATATCTGCTACATTTTTAAAAAGAAGATAGAGGGGCATCTGTGTGGCCAGTCGGTTAAGTGTCTGACTCTTGATTTCGGCTCAGGGTCGTGAAATCCAGCTTTGCGTGGGGCTCCACACTGGCCATGAAGCCTGCTTAAGATTCTCTCTCTCCCTCTCCCTCTGCCCCCTCACACCACTCATGCATGCACTCTTTCTCTCTCAAAAAAATAATTAATTAAAATAATTTCCAAAAAAAGAATTACCTCTGTGATCCAAGTGTTTTCTAAGAATAGCATTCAGCTTCAGATATTCTGTATTCTGTATGTAGAGTCCTATGAATATCAAAACCTACTTTTTTTTTTTTCAAGACTCAAGGACAAAAGAAAGTTGCTAGCATGATGGAAAGTAAAGATGTCCACAAAGGAATATTTCAGATTGAGTGGGAACATAAGAAAATGGAGATGGAAATGGAAGATCTAAATCAGAAGGCTTGGGATATTCAGATGCTGTTTTTTTTCAAGAGATCGTCAAAAGGTAAGTTCTCCCTGCCCCACTATATAATTTTAATTTCATTCATTAATGTATTCATTCAAACAGTATTTAATAAGACACCTCTGTAATATCAAGCACATTCTAAGCCAGTAGTTTTTCATGATGTGTCTATGAATTCTTTGTCTTCTGATGATTTCCTGATTGTCAAATCCAGTGGTCTGTCCCCCAGTTATCACCATCATGCAACTGTTAGTAGCATTTGACCATCTTAATTGCCCATTCCTCTGGCTTTTTTCAACCCTGTTTTCTGCTGTTTTTCTTCCAACATGTCAGGCCACTCTGCCTCTTTTACTGAATTCTCTTTTGCTTCTAGCCTTTTTTTTTTTTTTTTAAGATTTATTTATTTATTTGAGAGAGAGAGAAAGAGCACAAGTGGGAGGGGCAGAGGGAGAGAGAATCTGAAGCAGACTCTGCACTGAGTGGGGAGCCCCACTCGGGGCTTAATCTCACAACCTAGAGATCACGACCTGAGCCGAAACCAAGAGTCAGATGTTCAACCGACTGTGCTACCCAGGCGCCCCCTAACTCTTATATATAACTATTCTTTATGATCCTGCCTTTTGCTCTGTTTCCTTCCATGCCCTCTCCTTTGCTGATCTTGATTTTTCTAACTTCAGTGATCACTTCTAAAAGACCAATCCAAGTTCTCAGTTCCTGATCTCCCTCAAGCTCTATTTCTACATTCCCACCTCCCAACAGCAACCCTTCTTAATATGCTTATTTCTGTTCTTTTCAACCACTTACTTAGGCTTCTAGTTGTTGTCGTCTTTGATTCCCCTCTCCCGTCTTCCAAGTCTTGCCTAGTTTATCTACTTATTCCCTCCTCCTTTATCCCCTCTGCTGTTAGCCTGGCTCAGTTTTTCTTTTCCATGATTTAGACTATTGTATAATAATCCAACTGGGGGCACCTGGCGGGCTTAGTTGGAATAGCATGCAACTCTTGATCTCAGGGTCGTAAGTTCAAGCCTCATATTGGGTGTGGAGATTACTAAAAAAATCATAATAATATGAAACTTTTTAAAAAAATCTCCTAGCTGGTCTCTTGACCCTTGGGCCTTCTCTTATCTAATTTATACTGTATGTTGCTGTCAGATTAATATTGCTGTTCAGCTCTAATAACCTTACTACTCTGCTCAAACATTTTAAACTGCAACTTCTTATCTGGCAAATGAATTATGAAATCTTTAGGTGGAGGATCTGCATCCTTCAACCTAACTTTTCAAATTCATTTCCACTGTTCCTCTTATACATTAGTATTCTCAAAACAAACTGATTGATATTTTCTAGGATTTTACTTCTGTGCCTTTTCTCATTACTAGTTCTTCAACCTGAAATACCTTTCCTCACATTTTTCACATCCCAAATCTATTTTTCAAGGTCTAATTTAAATGCCACCTACTCAAAAAGCCTCTGGATTTCCCCAGTCCAGAAAAACCACATCCTTTCCCAAACCACCTTTGAATTTGCATGTCACTTTACATATTTTCTGGCAACTAATCATATCTACATGCTCTTTTTTTTGAAAGCTAAAGTCATGTTATCTATCTTTGTATCTCCCTTAGTATCTTTAACTGGAACACTATTAATACAGGGCTCAAATGAGACACTTAATAAACATTTGGTGAGTTGAATAAATGAATGAGAAAATAAACTCTAAGCATTTGTAATTATTAATATACAAGTGAGTGTATCAATAGCTAAATACAATTAAATATCATGGCACGAAAGTCAAATCAATCTTAGACAATTTTTATGAAAATGGTAACTTTCAAAATTAAGAATGTTTTATAAAGTTATCTATTGAAAGAATAGAGTAAAATATTCTTACATATTTTGTGGGGTCTTTTTCTTCTCCAAGTACCTAAATGAACCAAACTATGAGACTCTGATTGCCATTCAAATTGGAATAATGGAGCAAACCATTGCTGTTTTAGAGAAGGTAGGTCTCAAAGGTATTGATCATTATAATCCCAACAGTTTTGAATTATTTGAGCAAAGCCATAGTGTTCCAAGTCATGAATTCAAACAGAACCTAATAAAATCATGGTCCATTACTGACATTCAGGATCTAATTAGAGGCCCCTGAATAGTGTCTTTGCAACCATAACAAGTGTGGTAGACTGAAGTACTTCTTTTAATATTAGAATTAACCCCTGGGAGATATCTGAGTGTACATGAATTTCCAATTTCACATTAAGTTGTGATTTATGTAACAAGTGTTGATAGTCTTTCTTGGGCTTTGTAAAGCCTTTGTTTTTTCATTACTGCTTAACAAATTTTGTTTTGTTTTGTATATATGCTAGACAAGCTAAGCTTGTCTAGCATATGTAAGATGGAAACAAAGTTATCTCAAGGCTATGTATTTTTTTAATCTCTCATTTTTAAGAATATACAAGATTTTTTCTAAAATGTCATATTAAAATACCATTCTATCTTTTTTTTATAAAGATTTTATTTATTTATTTGAGAGCGAGAATGAGAGAGAGAGAGCATGAGAGGGGGGGAGGGTCAGAGGGAGAAGCAGACTCCCTGCCGAGCAGGGAGCCTGATGCGGGACTCGATCCTGGGACTCCAGGATCATGACCTGAGCCAAAGGCAGTCGCTTAACCAACTGAGCCACCCAGGCGCCCCTAAAATACCATTCTATCTTTAAACAGTTTAGTTAACTATGTTCAGGCATTATGTTAGGCAATAGGGATATGGTGATAAGATGATATCTCGATAATAATGAATTTAAATTTAAAAAATAATGTCTTTGTAAAATACTTTTTTTCAAAACTATTTTTGTGGGGTGTCATGGGAACAAAAATTTCAGACCCACAAAAAGAATGTGGAAAACTGCAAAAAACTACTAAAAAAACTGGGAAGGTACAGCAATCAAAAAGATGTAGCAAATTATACTCTAAGCTGCAATTTACGAGAAGAGTTGGTGGCTGTCTCAGAGAGAAAAGACATCTGTAATGCAATGGGTAAGAATATTTTTTCTTTACTCAACTGTAGGTTTCTTTAAAAGTAATCACTATTCCTGAAATCTGGTCAGTAGTTAGAAAGCTACCAGCATTTCTTCTACATGTTTAATTGATTCCGAGTGCTGTTTCTATATTTGAAAGTATAGATAATAATCCAACTAATTCTTTTCTTCTTCATTTTTGGGGTAGGGTCTAAACTGACTTGTGAAAAAATTGCCAAAGAACGATATGAAAACATGATGCAACAACAAAAGTTAACAAATATTGCAAAACAACAAGCTGAACAGATTTCAATACTGCAGGCTGAGGTTGAACGATTAAGGATGAAAACATTTCCTGCTCTTGTTCAAATATAAAAATGCTGGTGGGAAACACAAGGCAATCAATCATTTAAAAAATAATTTCACTTTATTAAAATGATTTTTTTCTCCCATATCAGGATATTTAAGTAGAACTTCTTCTTAGTTACATATTTTTAATAGCAAATTATCTAATTTCTATCTTAATCATTATAAAAATGTCTTGCATGAATGTGTAAAATATCATGAATTGTTTTTGTTCAAGAATGAACTGAAAATATTCAAGATGTATTTTACTCATTTACTCATTTAATCTTAATTTTTATCATAAAGACAAAAAATTCTTAGCCACTCCTGGCATTTCTAATTTTATAAAATTACCAGAAAACTTATGAGTTAATGGATGATTTTTATATTTTTCTATATTTCCCAAGTTATCTTCAGCAAGCATTTCTTCTATAATCAGAAAAAAATGTCTCAGAACATTTAGGATTATTGCCAGTTCTAGCAATGAGAACAAAGTGAACTGTTTCCTTTTACCAAGTCTTAAATCGTTTGAAAAGTACAACGTATTTTTTTCTGCATAAACATAACATAGTCTTCTACATTGCATATTCATTGTAATAGATGATGATAACTAAATAATGAGAAGATTAAATGGTCAGGAAACTGCTTCCCCCTTCCGTAGCCTGTGGACTGCTGCATTCCAAGATGATACCATTGGGATCCTGGACCACAATCTCCAAGTAATGTCATGGTCTCATTCTTCTGAAATTTGTGAATTAAATGTTAAATGTTAAATGTAATCTGCAACAGCATATCCAATGTGCATAGGTGTAGGTAAAGCAAGAGAGCTATTATCATAAAACCTTCTAAAAAAAAAAGATATTTAAAATCTTCTACAGACTGCTAGGGTAGTACCATAATTGATCACCCATATACTGACCAATGCTGGGGGAATGTAAGAGAAATAATAGGCCCAACATCAATTTTGATAGCCCTCCTTAGTACCAGAATGACTGCTCAAGTAGTTTATTTGGCTGATTCAGCAGACAAGTGCCCACTGGTAACATTTCCTTCATCTCGGATCCTTCACAATTATCTCTGAGAAGGTGATTGTGGGGGTGGGAGGCTGGACCCAAGGGTGAAGTGTGTGAAGAGTACAAATACTTTGTACTTATGATGAGATTGGCAAAGTTCTTTGTCCTCTTGGTTTGAGTCAATCATGGTTCTACTAGGCTTTTTTTCTCTCCATTTTTTCTGGTGATATAAATTCTAGGTGACCAGGATTAGTTAGTTGCCTTATTAGGCTCCATTTGCTAATAGTCAATGCCACAAATTTCACCATGGATTCCTAGATCTTAACACCCTATTTAATTTCTATTTCTTGGTGGCTACCCTGGGTGACTCTGATAATTCAAGCTTTTTGCTTTGAGGCATAGATACAGTGGAGGTTAGCAGAAATCTCCTGTCTGCAAGCTATATTCTACTAGCAGCACCTTTCAACAGGAGACATCTTCTGGTTTTGGGGGTTGGCTTTGGAAGGGCACATGGGTCATCTACCCCAACCCACTCTAGATACTGTCCATGGTACTGATTCCTCTTACCTTCCGCTGAACTAACAGCAATTATATTTTTATAGTTCTTTAAATTATCTATATTATCAAATAGTAATATAATTAGCTGAGTCAAATATAGCATGGTTCTTAGTAGGGCTCTCTTGCTGGGTTGCCTGGTTTCAAATCTTGGCTCTGCCACTTGAGCTTTAAATAACTATTTAGTTTTTAAATAATTAATTTATCTTAAATTTCCTCATCTTTAAAATGGGATGCCAATAATTTTAATACTCAAATGAGTCAACATACTTTTTAAACTGGCACAAAGCAATGCTGAGTGGTAGCTTTCATTTTTATGAATAAAAATATAGTATTCAGTGATTTTTAAAATAAATGTATCCCATTAAATAGAGGTGAAATTCAACAGAAATTATAAAAAAGGGTCCTGCCTCATGGGCATCTTGGTCATCAAACTCTCCCATAAGCCTGATCCATGTTCCATGACCCACCTCCCGTTGCAGGAGTGTCCATTGTGCTGCTAGAGCCCTAAGCACCCAGCTAGTGCCTTGGAAATGCCCATTACTATGTCCCCATCTGCTCTCCCCAACTCTCCCAGAACCAGAGTCCCACTGATGCTATAGTTCCTCCAAGTGGACATTCGAGGGTGACTCCAGGGGATATGTTAATCAACAGTAAGTAGCTGCAGCCAAATACCAGCACCATCACTAGGGAAACCACTTCCCATGCCACATTTAGGCTTTCTAGCTGTGTAGCAAGCAGCAATGGAGGCTGATAGGCTCACAACAGCACAGGTCCCTAGGGATACCCATCTAGGAATCTCAGGGTCAGGGGAGGCCCATGTGAAGCCTGGGTCAGTCCTCTTGGGGTCATGGCAGCTAATGACAATGGCAGTGTCTAGAAGGTAGAATTTGTGTGTGTGGCGAGACGGGGGTGTGTGGCAAGGGGGAAGGGTAGTACCAGCATGGACACTAACAATTAGAATGGATGCAAGAGCAGGGTCCTAAGGTCTCCTGCTATGCCAAATATTGATGGTTTGTTAGATCATGGGGCGGAACTGGGCCAAAAATGGGGCACACGTGGAGGAGGGGCCTCAGGGTAGTGGCTATTTATCTACTAGTAGGGAAGTAGTTTCAGGATTTTTTTTTTTTTTTTTTTTAACTAAGTAAAGCTGTTTTAGCCCTTAAAAGGACCCAAAAGCAGAAATCCAGAAGGCCCTCAGGAAGGACTGGATAATAGAACCAGGAAGCCAATGATCCACAAAGCTCTCTCTCCATCTAACATCTTTGCCTTTCTTAGTAAGGGCACATACTATCCTTCTTAGCACACCAGCTTTTCTGCTTCCAAATTTACCTAAAACAGTTTCAGTCACAAAAAGAAATGGGCTTTCTTTTCCTGAGCACAATTCCAACTCTCAGACTGGGCCAGCTTGGGCCATATCTCTGTATAAAGCCCCAAGGATGGGTAGCATTGTACAATGTAGCAGCCAGAAACACAACCCTATGAAGGTGGGTTTCTGGCTGAGGAGTCACTATGAACTGAATAGATGCAGCTAGAAAGCTAAACAAATGTGAAGGACCTTGTATACCTTGAGGTGGGGGATGAGCATATGTTGTTTTAAGAGATGGCGATTTCACTAAATGAGATGAAGAATACAATAAACAAATTTGAAAAGACAGGGAAGAATAAAATTTTGGACGTATGAACAACTTTAATTACCTGCTACACCATCCAGAAGGAAATATGTGGTAAATGGATAAAAACACGGTTCATAAACTTAGGAGACAGGCAGACATTTTTAGACCACTTTAGGTTTAGACATTAACCAGACTGAACTATTTCTTAACATTTAAAATAAAACCTTAAAAAAAAATAGAACTTTTTTACCACAGTAAACAAAACAATGTATTAAATTTGACTTCCAGAAATGACCAAATTATTTTTTAAACATGATTTAATTTTTTTTCACATTTCTTTAAATGTCAAGTTTTCTTTGGCAAATTTATCCAAAATATTAAATTTTCATTTTAGAACTTATTTTATATTTATATAACAGAGTACCCTAAATTGATGTTCATCAAGATACCTTTCTCTAGGCCCTAATGGTTTCTACCTTCCCTTTAAAATGTATTATCTTTTAAGTTGTCATTCTCAAAAATATTCTGGAGAAAAAATTATGAATTAAACACCGATAAATTCTTCTTCATTTCTGTTATAGTGTAGCAATTTATCATCTAACCCACAGTGGTCTATCAACTGAGTAAGGCTGAGTTTGTTGTTCTCCTCAGACATAGCTGACTGCAACTCATAAAGCAACAGCTGGCTACAGCTTCTCCACTTCTGTATTAACACCTGTAACTGAGACAGATCATTCTGAAATAGGAAGAAAAAAAAAAGGTCAATAACTAGCTAGGCATCCTATTTTAACCTACTTAATGAAAGTTGTTAAATTAGTAAATGAGTAGGTTTAAAGGGTAACACACTTGGGTCAAGATTGGGACTTCTACCCAGGAAAAAGGAGGATGGTTTTAAGTAGAATGGTTACAATGACCCTCAAATTGAGTTCTATGGCTATTTTGTTTGGTCCAACCTCTGGACCATCCTTATCCTCAGGGACAAATCAAATCATCATGAAATAGGGCAAAACTATGTAGAGAAGCAACAATAGGTTAAAACAAAACAAAACAAAATGCTTTTTCTATTATAGCTGTACTTTTAAAAATATTCAATTTAATAAAATAAAATATAATATAAATTAAAATATTCAACTTAATATTTTTCAACATTCACTATCTCCTAAGACCCAAGTAGTTATATTTAGAAAAGTCCTAAAAATTCAAGACAGCAAATAAGATCTACTGTTCCCCCATTTATACCACATTCTGGGGAAGGAGCCACTACATATACATGAATGATCCAGGTCAGTAAAGGTTATCTTCTTCCAAGTGCCCAACCTCTACTTAATTCAACCTATCTGGGTTGAAATCTAAAAATCTAATTTATATTTGTTGCTTTATCAAACAAAATACCTGGAACATTTTAATAAGTTGGAAGAACACAAGACTATTACTAAAAATATTTTTTATTGTACTTTGTGGCCCATTTTTAGCTTTTTTAATCAGTCACTGGCAGCTGTCACTTTTGTTCTCACTGTACTTGGCAACTATCATTTGATACTAATATTGCTACAGGCTGGAAACTAGAGAGAAAAATTTCAACTGCATATTAAATGAGAGCTGGGACTTTCTAAATTGTATCTGGTGTTTAGGGGCCTCTTCTACTCTAAATCTATGACTTATATTTGAGTTACAGTTGTTGGAAGCCAGGTTTCTCGATAAATGGCTTATTGCTTATTATGTCTAAATAAACTTATTTTCTCTTTGAAATTACTTTCCTATCATTTATCTAAAAATAAAAAAAAATTAAGTGGTTCTGAAATTATTCTCACCTTTGATCTATACATTTTGACCAGTTTTAGCCTCCGAAGAAAGTCTTCTTTCTCCTCAATCTGCTTCACCAATTTTGCTCTTTCTTCACTTAATCCTTGTTTGGGAAGATCCTCATTCACAAAGTCACTTTGGAGATCACTGCATGACTCAGTATCAAGAGATTTAGATTCACATGCACTGATATTCTTGAAGGTATTTTTCAAATATGTACTTTCTTTGAATTCACCATCTATGTGTTTAAAACTTTCTTCAAGTTCCAAACAGTTTTCTTCTGTTGAAGATGCTGGTTTCTCAGGAAAAGTCTGATCGTTTTCTTCATTCTCTACTTTAAGACGTTTCACCACACTGTAACAGGAATTAAATGAAGATCTAGTTTTCCTCAATCGTTCTCTAAGTGTTGCACTCATAGGCTGAAAAAAGCACACAACATTAATCAAGAAAAACATTCCTGTGTAAATAAATCTACTAGAATTAAAGACCTTATATTTCTTTAGTTGACACCACTAGATGGCTTTATATCTCCATGTATCTAAAGTAACCATCACAAAATGTCTTTAATTCCTGCAAGCCCCATTAATTTTATTCTTTTTATTTCAGCAAAGTCAGAACCCTTCTAAAACAGTGTTGAGATGCTTATCCCTATCATCACAAATATTTGTTCAGCAACTAGCACATTCCTGACACTACTGAGTGCTTCAGTTACAAATTAAGGAAAAGACCTAGATCCCTGCCACCAAAGACCTTCAGAATACTGCGGATTCAAACTTCCTCAGTTTGGAGTTTTGTAGTAACCTGATCTGAAACTAAATGAAAATAACGGATTCAAGATGAAAATGGGGGGAGGGGGGTGTCACACACATTGTCTTAGGATAAAGACCTAAAATTATTTAATAGTTCAATATCTACTTACTGATCTACACATTATGTTAATTGACAATTTTCAGTAGAATTAAACCCACTACTGCCACAATACCTAGAAATACAGAATAGCTCCAGTGGAAGAACTAAGATATTCATACTTGTTTTCTTGTGCTACTTGTACGGGGAGATGGTGGATTGGCGCAGGCCCCTGGAGTGCTAGGTAAAATCACAGCTGAGTCGGATGGGTTTTCCATCTTGAAAATGAAATCTTGGTTTACCTCTAAAAAAAAAAAAAAAAAAAAAAAAACCAGAATGTAAATAAAATTAACCCATACCTCTATATATTCAGTTTTTGTAAACAGAACTTTTTACTGTTGTACATGTAATCTCCACAAATAAGCCAGCAACAACTTCACTTGATTGTGATTCATTCTTGCTCTTTTGCAGTTTCCATTTAGCTTCCTAAATAAGACTGGGTTGGTCCACATGGTGACTAGTTTTTTCAGGACAAATTAGCTAGCATCTCATCATTTTATCTATCAAAATATCCTCAAATCTGCCATGTAGGTGGTGGGGAGAATAACAACTTCGTAATTCTCCAGGAATTCTTTAACTTCGTTACGCCAGCTTTATAATGAAAGGAAATACAATTGAAATCTTGACTCGAAAAACATAATCAGACCTGTCACAGTACCTTAAACCCTAAAAAGCTGTGTGACTAGAACCAATGACCACTCCGGCCTGAGGAACAAGGAACACAAGTGCATCTGTGTCGTTCAATTAGCGAACAGACCCTGGAAAGGAGAGGTGGCTTAAGTTTGTTTCCTCAAACAAAGGCATCAACTTCAATGGGGCCGGGGGGGGGGGGGGGGGGCGGGGAGGCAGTTCCTTCCTCCCACCTCTGCAGAAAACCCACACTAGCCCTCGAGAGACCCCAGGTCAGAGGAAGGTTTGAGAGGTCCCCTGACCGCAAAAAGGGAGCGCTACTCGACTCCACAACAGACACCCGAAGCAGCCCAACTCTCGGAGAGTCATTCACGCGCTACCCAGCACTCTACCTCCCTCCGCCATCCCCAGAGTGCAGAAAACGCGCGCTGCCGCGGCGGGGCGGGGCCGCACGGGAGGCGGAAGAGAGGCGCGATTGGCCGGATTGACCGACGCGCGCAGCTTCGCGGGGCTCAGCGCCCTAGAGCGGCGGGACTGCGCGCGCGCGGCCTCGAGCGCCGCGAGGAGGCGGTGGCTGAGCGGGGCTACGCGGAGTCCGCGGAGACGCGTGATTGGCCCGCTGGACGGACGCTCGCCGTTCTGCTCCGCCCAACGCCAGAGCTCTAGGGCGCTGTGCGAGCGCGTGGCCGCGAGCTTCTGCTGGGTTGGGGGAGAGGTGGGCTGTTTCTGAACGCCAGACGGACGAATTCTGAGGGAGTCGTTCTGCTTTTCGCGGCTTCCCCCCCTCCTCTTTCCTGGCCTTGCCTTCCCTTCCAACTTCATTGTTTTTGTGTGTGTGAAGTACGCCTGGGCGTGCCCCCCCCCCCCCCAGCGTTAGTCTGTCCGCGCTCACCACGGCAAACGTCCGTCCCCACACCGGGCGGGACCCGAAGCCGCAGAGCCCGCTGTGGGTTAAATTTACGGCCCTAAACTCTCCTAAGGCAGAGCCCCCAAAAGAGCAGCGCTGGATTAAGTGGCCTTTTGGGAATCAAACATGTTAGAAATCTCTCCAAGAGGCCCGGCGGATGAGTTGAACTCATTTCCAGTTTTTGATGTCGCAAACGGCGGTTCTTTCACAGGTTTTCTACTCTATCTACCCCCAAATTTAGATTCTGTAGCTTGGCTTGAAATCTGGTCAAATTTGAGAGAATGTAGCCCTTTTGGGCTACACAGGAAGCAGACCAATCACTAAGATTGTGTTGGTCCAGAATTAAGATGTTGGAGGCAGAAAGGGCCGTTGCTGAATACTGGGCAGCGCCTTCGTCTAAAATAATCCTGGGGGAGCCTGGCTGGTTCAGTTGGTTAAGCGACTGCCTTCGGCTCCGGTCATGATCCTGGAGTCCCAGGATCGAGTCCCAAAGGGCTCCCCGCTCAACAGGGAGTCTGCTTCTCCCTCTGACCCTCCCCCATCTCATGTGCTCTCTCTCCCAAGTAAATAAAATCTTTAAAAATAAAATAGAGTAATCCTGGGGTGGGGGGGCTGGCTGGCTCAGTCGGAAGAGCCGAGACTTGATGGGGGGCCTGAGTTTGAGCCCCACCTTAGCTGTCGAGGTTAGGGTTTGTTGTTTTTTTTTTAAGATTTTATGTATTTATTTGACAGATAGCACAAGTAGAGTGGCAGGGAGAGGGAGAAGCAGGCTCCCCGCTGAGCAGGGAGCCGGACGTGGGGCTCGATCCCAAGACCCCAGGATCATGACCTGAGCCGAAGGCAGCCGCTTAACCGACTGAGCCACCCAGGCGTCCCTGTAGAGATTAGTTTTAAAAATAAATATATAAAACATTTTTAAAAATCCTCAGTTCCTGGTGGCGATGTTCTGTTGCTGTGCAACAGTAAAGTTAAATAAATTGGGTGGAGCACTGGGTTTGGGGAAAGACAATTACTCAGTAATTTCTGAGTCACCCGGAAGTTGGGAATTTTAAGGAGTCACCCGGAAGTTGGGAATTTTAAGGAGCTGGTGTTTTCATCCTTATGAATGGCCATTGTAAACGTTGATACTGTCTCTTTACAAATAACTAATAGCTTAGAAGTGCCAGGACCCTGAGGAATTAACTGAGTCCTAAGCAGTCAGATACAGAGAACCTGAAGACAACCCAGTGCAGTGATTAAGGACATAAACCTTGGAGGCAAATTGCCTAGGTTCAAATCCTGACGCCATTATTTTATATGCTTTGTAAAATAGTGTCTCTATGTCTGGGTTTGCTCATCTGTAAAATAGGGATAACAGTATCAACCTCCTGGCGATTGGAGGATTAAATTAGAATTCATGACAGGCAGGGAAAACAGCAAGAGATATTTAGGAAGCACTCAATAGTTGTTATTTTATATATGCAACTATATTCACCATTTGCTAATTGATATAAAGGTATGCGTCATAATTCTTTAATCCTTCCACTTATCTCCCAAAAAAGGCCAGATTTTTTAAAGATGCTGTAATCCATAAAACCCCACACAATTTAAGCCGTAAGTAGCAGAAAACTTGGTGCCTCCATATATAATTAATAATATATATTCCCCTTCTAAATTTTTTAAAAATTATATAAATTAACCTCAAGGAATTTACAAAATGAAGGAGAGAACTCATGATTTTCTGATACAAGTGTTATTCACCTCACCAAGCCACAGGTCTGTCTGTACATTTATTTCTCCCTTTACTCATCCATTGGCATCAGTTACTCACACTGAAAAGAGCAGAATGATTTGTCCTAACACCAGAAGCACAATGCAGACTCTGCATATTCCTGATACCTTGGGGCATAAGGTTGGGTTGTTTTTATGATTCTCTAAAATCAGCTGCTCCAAAATCCTTCTATCATGACAGCCCAAGCTTAGAGCTGTATTTTTGCTGGCTGTATAAAGGAAAACAACATCTTGCCTTGCAAATGTTCTGACTTGCTTATTACATGAACTGCTATATGAAATGGGATTGTTTTGGCCAGATTTTCAAAGAACTTCAGAATAAGTATTCAGAAAAACCTGTATTTTAGAAATGTGCATTTGTTGACCTACATCTCTGACTTCCATGTGTTGTTAGAACTGAATGATCTTCCCACATTTAAGGTTGTATTTTACTTACTCCAGTGACATCCCCAAGTGGAAACATAGCTTTCACTCCAACTTGGTGTAAGGGATCTGGAATACAGCCCCCGCACAGTTTTCATTGTATCTTTAGATAAAGCCTAGCAAACATTTCCATGACTTTAGGTGCCCGAAATCAATTGGATTGTAAGTACTTTGTTGTTTGTGACACAGGACATTGTATGTTACTTGAAACTTTTCAGGGTGGGAAAAATACTGCCCTAGAGAGCCAGAAGGCAAGGACTCCTTATTCTACCATAGAGAACAATTTGAACAATAGAATTCTATGATAATAGTAATTAATATTAACCTAAGGCAGGCTTTCCCTGTGTGTTTTTAAATTTCTCCAATACCCAAGGCTACTGTTAGCTACTTTGTTATTCATTAGGGAGTGGTAAATGTTTCTTCCCTTAGTCTGTGATTATTGTCAGTGGGATGGTGACATAGGCCTAAAAATCTTTATGAGGCTTTTTTATTCTTTTTTAATAGCAAGAAGAAAATAGTCTTTCTCTCTTTCTCCATATAAACACACACACACACATACAGTTAAGCCACAATTTAAAATTTCATTTCACTGGATTTATTTATTTTAAAATTCTTAGCTGTAGCATTATTTTACAAATCTTAACAGTAATCTCAGGGTGACCTAAATTCCATTCCGTTGACTTTTCTCTATTAATACAATTTTTTATATCATGTAGATACACCTAGTATCCATAGATTTCTTTTAACAATTAAAAATATAAATATACATTTTAAAAACCAGGATTAAAATCCAATTGGGTGAGGTATTGTATAAAATCCACATGATTAAGTTGATTTATAAGGTCCATTAGGGCAAGTTAGACAAAATTTAATACAAATTTATAACACTCACAAAAACTCTACTAAATTCTCTTAAGTGGCTTTCAATATTTCTTCCAACATTTGTATATAAGTTGAAAATCTTCAAAAACTCTCCTCTATGTTTCTCTTGCCATGAATTCAATTTTCATAGACCTATCCACAGTAAAGAAGATGTGTTTTAGTGCTGCCATATTATAAATTTCCCTTTGAGTAACTGACAAACTATTTCTATTTCTTTTCTTTATTACCTAAAGATCTCCTATGGAATTCAATAATGTATAATTGATTGATTTGTAGAGACTGTTGAAGGCTTTTTTTTTTTTTATCAAAGTGTGACCTTTGTGGGTAAACTGCTTAATATTCTTTAGCCTAATTACAGATTTTATTTTCAACCTCAAGATGAAAGAGCCCTTGACTTAGCTACTAGGCATGCCTGAGAGGTTGCCTTACTGAGTTAGGATGGCTACTTAGAGTGTGAAGACATGGGGAGGGTCAATAGCATTAGAGTGATAAAAACTTGTCCATCATGTTTCAATAAAAGATTGCTGTCTTGTAATAGAAATGTTGTCCACTTCCCTTTTTCACACAGGTCTAGAGCAGTTAAAGGGAATATAATTTCTGTAGGTTCTCACATAAGTGTGAATTGGGCCAACAATTTCAGTTCATCCTTTAGTGAATTAGAGGACTGGCCTACCCTGAATATATTTATATTCATTTCTTCCACTCCCTTTAATGTTACTTAATCTCCTTTTTACCAAACTAATGTGAATAGTAGGGAAACAAGGGCCCAAATGCCTAAGTTTCTTTGTACTCTTGCACCATTCCACTCCTTAATACAAATAAACATTAAAAAACAAACAAACAGGGCTCCTGGGTGGCTCAGTTGGTTAAGCGACTGCCTTCGGCTCAGGTCATGATCCCGGGGTCCTGGGATCGAGTCCCACATCGGGCTCCCGGCTCGGCGGGAAGCCTGCTTCTTCCTCTCCCACTCCCCCTGCTTGTGTTCCTGCTCTCGCTGTCTCTGTCTCTGTCAAATAAATAAATAAAATCTTAAAAAAAAAAAAACTTGTCCACCACCGGGCAACTAGAAAATTTACCTGGTAATTAATACTGAGGGTAATATACTGAACAAGAACCTAAAGAGCTCCTTTCACCTGGTGTTCCTGTCCTTTTATTTTATCAGACCTGGCATTTTGTCAAGTCCCTTAGAGACTAGAAGAGCAAGAGCATCTATGATTCATTGCTGTTACTGGGGTGTGTTCTCTTGGAGAAGAATAGAGTGATTCAGGTTAGATTAATAATGGTGAGGAAGGGGGTAGGGTGTGTGTGGGAGGGAGGGTCATGGCAGAAGAGTTAGACTGTGGAAAGGTAATGGTAATAAAACTATAGCTAAAGGCCACATCTTTCTCAGATCCTTTATTAACTCAAATGTCACTGCTGCATTCATTTGGAGAAAAAAAGGCATTAGATGTCAGCAAATCCTTAAGCAACAGAACATGTCTTATAATCATCCTTAACTACCTGAAGTGTGAGAGAGAACAACTCCCAAGATAATTTCACAGTATTGAAATCTGTTTGAAGAGCCGGCAAAGAAGTCAATGCAGTTTTCTACTCTTGCCTCTCATTATTGTTTCAGTCTTGAGAGTATAAAAGCTTTCTTCTTGGTGATATTTTTTAGATGGAGAAGCAAGAATGTTTCATGGTACCAGGAAAATAAGGAGTGAAGAGACCATTCAACCATGTTCTAGGACGCTATTGATCTTTTTTCATATGTTCTTCTAACCCCTTGGCAAAATCTGATGATAAGTATAGTAGTAGAGAAAATCTGTGAATCAGCCTATAACCAGGAATTTTCTGGTCCGGTTCAGGATCTGATAGCAAGATTGAAACTTCATGGGTGCCTGGGTGGCTCAGTCATTAGGCGTCTGCCTTCGGCTCAGGTCATGATCCCAGGGTCCTGGGATCGAGCCCCGCATCGGGCTCCCTGTTTCTCCCTCTCCCACTCCCCCTGCTTGTGTTTCCTCTCTCACTGTGTCTCTCTGTCAAATAAATAAATAAAATCTTTAAAAAAAAAAAAAAGATTGAAACTTCATCTCTTTCCCACCACTCCCAAAGGCAACATAAAAATGTCTTAGATTTTCATCATGGGCCTTATGAGCAGTACCAAACCCCATGAAAGCAGAGCCCCTGACCAAGAGATCTGAATCCCCAGGGAGGATCCATTGGAGAGGCATTAGCAAAGATGGAGCAGGTGGCTTGAGCAAAGCCATCTTTTCCTTGATCTTGTCTCCTGCACCTCCAAGACTGCCTCACACCCATGTCCCCCACACCATGCCTAACTTGTCAGTGACATCAACATTACCCAGCTCTCCACTCTGTCACACATCTGTGGCCACCAAAAAATAATGTGTGAAACTTAATGATGATGCTGGTGACCCTCGACTGACAAATGATATCACCATTTTTTACAGTGAAAATATGTGTTTCCCATGGATAAGATCTTGGAAAAGAAGCATAGAATACAGCTACATTCACCCTGACCTGGTCCTCCAAGACTTCACCCAGCTATTTAAACTTCGTTAACACGAAATTAAGACACATAATACTTTTCCTTCAACAATGCACACCTTTAACTCAAACTCTTCCCAAACCTCCCACCTCCCCAAATTTCCCCTTACGTGCCCCTCTGGTTATTATTATAGCAGCTATCAAAGTACATCATCTCAGTTATTTTTCACTTTTCAATGTGACATCATAAGTAAGTCAAATTATCCTTTTCTTAGAGCCATTTACAAATTTTATCTTTTTTTTTAAGTCAAGAGAAGGTCACTCAGTTGTTTTCCAGTACTCCACAGTGCATGGGAATGAAGGCTTAGTCTACCTTCACTGCACTGCTTATTCTCTTCCTTACACTGTGTCATAACTTGTGAATCTATGCCTTTCTATGAATGCTGGATGTTGAAAACTCAACTTCTATGTTACCAAAGATCTACTGTGAGTGGAATTCACACCAAAGGCAGGGATAACACTCATCAGCAAACATGGTCTTCTCAAACTTTTGAAAGCCTGTCATTGGGCAGATAGCATACCATGATACCAAAGAACACAGGTTTGGGTTTTGGAAGGCAGGCAACTAATCACGTCCACATTTGTTAAGCAAATTCCTACGAAACTATAAATTATAAGCTGCCCATAGGTTTAAAAAAAAAAAAAAAAGGCATTACTACAGGTTGCCATTATCTGAAATGCTTTCCTAGCCTAACTCTGGGCCATTGAAATAGGGTATTTTAAACCTGCACATACAAGTTTAAGATTTCTGTAAAGCTGCCAAATCTTTAACATAACAATAATTAACATAAAGCTTGTGCAATTAAGCTGCCCCAAAAGGAAAGAGTTTGAATCTTTGGCAAGATGTTCCTCTTTTTTAAAAAAGCAGCCTCACCAGTACATATTATCTTCACTCAGAGCTGTTTCCCTTAGGTTTTGCAGGTATGTGAAGCTGACTTTGTTTCATTCCAGTAATTGTCTGTAGGGATAACAATTTATTTTCAGTCACTAATTTTCAGGATGAATCAATCCTCATCAAACCACTTTTACCCACCAATATAATCTGCTCTGACTATTTCCATTTTTATAGTTTGAAAGAATCAGACTTGCTGATTCCCTCAACCTAAATAGAATTCTTCTGTGCTGAGAATGGGATTAATTTCCCAAAATAAACTCTAGGAAGAGAATTCATTTCAGAAAAAGAAATTCACAGATATCAAACAATAGATGCAGCGAACCAGTACCTGAAATGACTTGATTTTAGGGAGTGAAAATAGCATATTATTATAGGTTTAAAAGACTACAGCTTAGAATTCTGTGGACTAATGAGAGTATAAATCTCCCTCTACTTATGATGGAGTTACATCCTGATAAACCCATTGTAAAGTGAAAATATCGTTAAGTCAAAATGCATTTAATACACCTAACTTACCAAACATCCTAGCTTAGCTTAGCCTGCCTTAAATGTGCTCAGAACACTTACATTAGCCTACAGTTGGGCAAAATCATTTACTTCATAATAAAGTGTTGGATATCTCATCTAATTTATTGAATACTGAAAGGGAAAGACAGAATGGTTTGTATGGGTACAGAATAGTTTTAAGTGTATGGGTTGTTTACCCTTGTTACTGCATGGCTGACTGGGAGCTGGGGCTCCCCACCACTGCTTAGTAGCAATCAGAATTCAAAATTTTAAGTTTCAAATTTTCTATGTTAATGGTTTCTACTGAATGCATGTCGCTTTTGCACCATGGTAGAGTTGAGCGATCATAAATTGAACCACCATAGGTCTGTGCTAAAAAGCTAAAATTGAACATTTGCAGCTCTGAAGGCAAGCTTTATAAACCCATCAATAACTGCTCAAGCTAAGATTATAGGAAGCTTTCCTGGATCATTGCATCCATAAATGAACCCATCCTCAAGAGTTCAAAATTCAGTGCCAAGAATTCTGTAAGAGAAGAAAGAATGAGAGGGAAAAGGAGGGAGGAAGACATCTTTCCTATATGTTTCTTGCCCTTAAGGAGAATAAAACTCTTGTTTTAAAATAACATTTTTTATAACAGATTACTGATTACTAGGCTTGGTTATGTCATACTACAAGTTATTCTGCAAATTTAACCTGGGTTTTGAGGTCCAAATGCAGATCAAACACCATGAAACCTGGGCACATTAACTGGGGCTATATTTTGAGAAAATCATGATTTCTTGCTTAACGAGAAATGCATACCTCATGTTCTTTAAGGCCTTTCATACAATTGAAAAAAAAAAGGATATGGAAGTTTAAGATTTTATGATTAATAAAGATGTAAACATGCATTATCGATATACCTCTACTTTCTTAAGACTGATGCAGTGTTATAAGAATCAGGGTAAAACTGATTGTATCTTGTAAATTAGATAAGCCACATTTTACAGCAGGTAAAATTTTAAATGAGTAAGGCTGTAAAGCCACAGACCTTACTTCAATTTTCTTTAGCATTCCAAACCTTTTCATTGTTGAGTTTCATTATTGTGTGCAGTGAATTGGGGATGATATGGGCTGTGGTCACAAACTGTGAAGGTGAGGTTGCTTACACATGACATAATCATGGGTTGTCAGTTTAAATTGGGGAAAATGGGAAAGTCATTTGGGATTTTTGTTTGAATACAACTTTGGGTGAATACAAATGATACACACTGATGTTTACAACTGTTTTTCTCTGATTCATTCATTCTGCTGAGAATAGGGCTGCAGCAGGGGATAGGACTGAATCAGAGCCGCTGAGTACTTTACTGACCCTACTACCAACAACTAACGTGCTATGGGACTTTGGCAGATTCAGTTAAAATTCTATGGTCTCAGTTTTCTCATCTATGAATTATAGAAAGAAGAGTAATCTTTCCAAGCTCTGAGTTTCTCTAATTCCAGTTTGCGTACATTTTGGTATACCTGAAATGACCAGTTCCCACCATTACTCAGTTCACAGAAAGTTAAAGTTACAGATAAAATTCCCTGTAGAAACAATCATTGAACTGACACTATGGAAGATGTGTTAGGTGCTAAAAATGGAAAAGTAAACATATTTTTCAGGAATTTACAAAGACAAATTGGACACTTCAGTATTTATCACATAGATTCAATCAGAATGAGCCCTGGAGAAATTTGTTATATGGAGGATTTTTTTTCTTCACTGACCTTCCCTTCCTCTTAGCAGCCCTCCCATATCATCAGAGTCCCAGTCTCCCAAGCCCTGGGCTTCAGGCTAACTCTCACTACCTGTCACTTGCCATTGCGGGTCACCCTCCTGGTTACTCTGCTTACTTTTACTGTCATCTACTGGAACTCATATCCTTGCTTTTATTAAAGTGTGTTGCTTACCATAGGTGCTCAATAAGTGTGTTCTGAATGGATAAATGATTAATTATTTAATCAGTAACTTAAAAGGTGAAAATCCCAAAGTGATAAGATAAAGTCACAGTGTAGCAGCCTAATAGAGCAAGGGATGGGGGAATATTAACAGCAGGCAGAATTTTCACTGTGCCCTTTGAATTATCGATGGGGGCTGGTTACCAGAAAGACCAAGCCATGATTAGAAGTTTGGAATTTTCAGACACCACCCCTTCCCAACCACTTCTCTAGAGAGGGGAGAGGGGCTAGAAGCAGAGTTAATAATTGATCATGTCGATGTGAGGAAGCCTCCATAAAATCCCAATGGTATGGGCTTTGAGAGATTCCAGGTTGGTGAACACATTCATGTACCAGGAGAATGACACATCCCAACTCCACAGGGACAGAAACTCCTGTGCTTAGGACCCTCCCAGGTCTCACCCTATGCATCTTTTCATCTGGCTGTTCATCTGTATCCTTTATCATACCCTTTAATAAACTGGTAAACAGGGGCACCTGGGTGGCTCAAGTGTTTGAGTGTCTGACTCTTGATTTCAGCTCAGGTCATGATCTCAGGCTCATGAGATTGAGCCCTGTGCTGGGCTCTGTGCTCAGCTCAGAGTCTGCTTGAGATTCTCTCCTTCTCCCTTTGCCCCTCCCCCAGCGCTCTCTCTGTCTCTCAAATAATTTATCAACAAATGGGGTAATAATATCTACTCTATGAAATATAATGATGCAGATAAAGTGTTTAATATGGAACTTGCCAGATAGTAACTCTCCACATAATGGTGGTGAAGGTAATGATGCTGGTGGTGATAACCTTAAAGCTGAGGATGGAGAAAATGTCAGGGGCAAGACAAGAGAGCTGCTTGATCAGAGAACTTTTCTCATCTCTTTCATTTAGCCAAATTTTCTCAGATTGTGCTCCAATAGAACAATGGTGTTCTATGAGCTAGTTAAAGGTGTTTTACAGGTAAAATTGAAATTAGGGTGATCTTTTCTAAATTTGCAGAAAAAAATTAAAATAAGTTATAGGATGCTTCTAATTACAATATTTTCTATGCACTCTTCTTAACACTCTTGTGTCTGCTAATGGACAACAGATAACAAATGAATAGATAGCAAATGAATATTAAGAAGAAACATCAGTAAACTGATTTAAGTGTTATTCAACATTCAACAAATATTTGTTTTATAGAAGTTTTGGGATTTTTTTGGGTAAAGACTTTGGTCACGTTTCTTGCTAGTATTATTGCTTTTAGTTCATATAACAAGATGAAATATGGCTTTATTTCATTCTGTTTCCAAAGAGCCCATGTCATCCCCATGTTTGACCCCTTGCAGAAGTCCATGGTCTGCTATTGCCAGCATCTCATTGTCTGAAGCTATAGAGTCCTGGGTTTTAGGGCACCCTTAAGACTTTACTAAGGGGCGCCTGGGTGGCTCAGTCGGTTGAGCGACTGCCTTCGGCTCGGGTCATGATCCTGGAGTCCCGGGATCGAGTCCCGCATCGGGCTCCCTGCTCGGCAGGGAGTCTGCTTCTCCCTCTGACCCTCCTCCTTCTCATGCTCTCTGTCTCTCATTCTCTTTCTCAAATAAATAAATAAAATCTTTAAAAAAAAAAAAGACTTTACTAAAATATCCATGGAGAACCCCACTATTCATCACCTAACCCCCTCTTATATTAGAGGAACAATGTCTTAAGAATACAGAATTTTTTTAAAAGCTGTAATCTTGGTTATGCCACACTTCTGTTACTTGTGCTACATGCTATGAATGGATAAATAACATCTGTATCTCGTAGAGTCACTATATACAAGGATGTCCTAAAGAGTGAGAGTAAGAAGAACGGGGAAACATAGAGGAAATGCATCCTGCTTTAGCCCATGCTCTATACTAGTCATCCCCAAGAAGAGAAACAGTGCTGTTCAAGGTAGCTGCTCAACCTTTGGAAAACACAAATGACTAAATTTTGATTCATCTTCCTCTCAGAAATCCTCTGAGACTCAGAGTAATTTATGGATTGCTTGTTCTTGATAAGTAGGTGAATCTAGCACATTTCTAGGTGTTGACTGGCAGGACTGATTAACGAGGACTGCAGGACGCCAATCTGGTGAATAGCCTTGGGCAGCCCTCCTCTTATGGTGTGGCTCAGCGTTACTTCTTCCATTAAGACGCTCTTACTAAGTCTTCCATGTTAATTCAGGGGCATAGAAGAAAAGGATTTGGAAATCTCATTATCCAGACACAGATAAAATGGCTCAAAGAACATGGCATGAATTCTGAGACCCAAGTCTAGGATTCTCCAGATGCTTCATACTGCTGAAGACCTGGATGAATGCTTCTGTTTGAGTCAAGTTTTATTTTTGCAAGTAATGCTTCACATTGAAGGACCATCACCATAATAAATTTCATTATTTGTATTTTTATTAATTGCTTATCTCAAGGGCTGGATTTATTGCTGTGAAGTGAATCTGAAACCCTAACAAAAATTAAGAGTAACAATCTCTCTTCCTAAGGCTTCTGTACCCAGACCACAGTTGGATTTATAATAAAAGCTTGATGGTTAGCCTTAGTCTTAAACAGGGTAAATTTAGAATCCTCTTGGAAGAATTTCCTGGAAAACTCTTTCTTATTGTAGCTATATGTGCCCTGATATTGCTGAATATGCCACAAACAAGACCTTTAGTCCACAAAATCTTTTTCTACACTCTATCAACCTTCAGCTTCAGGAATTAGAATCTTAATATTTTTTATTCCTAAACAAACAAATCAAATCATTAAATGTATAAGAAGAATAACCAAAATGGGTTTATTACAGGAGTACAATGCTATTTCAGCACTTGATAATCAACATACTTCACCATATTGGCCAAAACAAAACAAAAAATCATATAACCATCTAAATAGATGGTTAATAAAAAGCATTTTGATAAAGTTCAACATTATTTCATGCTAAGTAAAAGCAAATTAGTAATTTTTAAAAACTTATCTAATAAAATATTTAATTTAAAAACTATGATAAATATAATGGTGAAATGTTGAAGACTTTTCCTTTAAAATCGAGAATAGCAAGAATGCTCACTATTATCATTTCTATTCATCGTTCTGAATGATGATGTAATTCTTATTACAAAGTATAAAGCAAAAAAAGAAAGAAAATATAGAGGGACTGGAAAGGAAAAAACAAAACTATTTGCAGATGATACAACTGAATATCCAGAAAATCCAAAAGAATCTAGTAAATTATTCTAAATAATATGAGAATATAGTAAGATTACTACATAAGGTCAAAATGGTAAAAAATCTATTAAACTTATAATAGAAAGTGAAATTTTAAAAAACATTATTTTGAATAGCATTAATACCTAGGAAAGACATAAAAACTCTACACAGAAAACTATGAAATGTATAAACTATAAAATTGTGGAACATATAAACTGTGTTTATAAAACATAAGCATATAAACTATAAACATTAAAACATATTAACTGTATGTTTATAAAGCATGTAAACTATAAAATACATACAGCTATATAACATTATTCTAAGAACTCATAGACCTTAATAAACGGAGATGTAGACAAGGGCTCCTGAATTGGAAGACTACATTTTAAAGATATTGAGTTCCCTCAAATTGGTATATGGATTTTGTGCAATTTCATTTTTTATTTATTTTATTTTTTTATTTCTTAAAGATTTTTTATTTATTTATTTGACAGAGAGAGACACAGCGAGAGAGGGAACACAAACAGGGGGAGTGGGAGAGGGAGAAGCAGGCTTCCTACGGAGCCCGGAGCCCGATGTCAGGCTCGATCCCAGGACCCTGGGATCATGACCTGAGCCGAAGGCAGATGCTTAACAACTGAGCCACCGAGGCGCCCTGCGATTTCATTTTTTACAAATTCTTGGCAGATGTTTGTGTATATGTGTGTGTTTGACAGGTTCATTGTGAAGTTTAACTGGAAATGCAAAGGCCCAAGAACAGCCAAGATGCAGTGAGAAAAGAAAAACAAAGAGGAACAAAAACAAAGAGACCAAGTTGTTGATATCTTATTGATATCAAGATATCTTGATATCTAGACAGTGTGGAATTGGAGCAAGGAGAGATGAATAACAGTGAAGCAGAGTCCAAAAAATACCCATGTAGAAGTAGAGACTTGACCTATGAAAAAGATAGCACTGGGGCACCTGGATGGCTCAGTCAGTTAAGCATCTGCCTTTGGCTCAGGTCATGATCTTGGGGTCCTGGGATGGAGCCCCACCTCGGGCTCCCTGCTCAGTGGGGAGCCTGCTTCTCCCTCTCCTCCTTCTCCCACTCAAGCTCTCTCTGGCTATCTCTGTCTCTCTCTCTCTCTCAAATAAATGAATAAAATCTTAAAAAAAAAACCCAAAAAACTAAACTAAGTTTGACCCCTAACTCATACTATTCACAAAAATCAGTTCCAAGAGGATTTAGATCCAAATGTGAAAGATTAAAAATAATAATTTAAAAGACTTATAAAATTAACATAACAATAAAAAATTTTAAAAACAGAAATAAAAAAATAAAAATAAAAGACTTATAAAAAAGGATATCTTCATGAACTTGGGAAATGGAAAGGTTTACTTAGATAAGAAATAAAACACACTAATCACTAAGGAAACAATTAAGTGTTATTTTTTTAAAGCAATGAGAACAAAAGACAAGCAGCCCATGAATCAATTACTTTCCCTTCATGTTTCAAGATTATTCTTTTTTCAAATTCGGAAGTTTTGAGGTAGCAACAAGCATTTCTACATACTAGCTGTATTATATATACTTATTGAATTTGAAAAACTGTTTATTAATAGACTATTTTTTAGAACACTTTTAGGTTTACAGAAAAATGGAGCAGGAAGTATAGAGTTGCCATATATCCCCTTTCTCTCCTTCTCTCCCCACCAATCACAGTTTCTTCTATTACTGGCATCTTGCATCGTTAGCGTGATACATTTGTTATAATTATCAGCCAATATTGATACATTATTCTTAACTAAAGTGCATAGTTTACATTAGAACTCATTCTTTGTGATGTGCATTCTATGGGTTTTGACAAATGTATAATGTCATGTATCCACCATTACAGTAGAGTGGATTTTAAAATTTATTTTTAGCTTCATACAGTTTCTATAATGATTATTCTTTCCCATTGCTGATTGATTTTGTCTCCTTTATAACTATAGCTATTTCCCAGAGACGATGTAAATTTCTTTTTATGTCATTAGCCAGTGATTTAAGTTAAGTAACATCAAGTTAAGGATTTATTGCCAAGTACTGGGCAAAAAAAAGTTGCTTTCCAGGCCTGAAATTTCAGAGATAGCCTACCTTGCATTTGTCTTTGGCAGTTAGAAGATGCGCCAATATTCCAGTGAAAGATTCTATTATAATGTTTCAGGGAGGACTTGCCATGGGCCATCAACCCTTAGCCCCCACACTGAGGATCACTGAATCATGCTCTGCATCAACACAAGACTCAAGACAGGATGTGCAAGTTCTTACTCCGGGCACAGTCATCTCAAAAAGCTTCATATACCTTAATATGTGAATATTGGCCATATTCAACCTGGAGAGGGTCTGGACAGCAGATTTTTCCTCCACTCCTCCCCCTGCATTCCTCAGGGCAGCACCTCGGAAATAACTAATATCGTGACAGAAAAGGAAGGTAACTATTCCCACCTGCCTTCGTTCACAAAGAAGCACGTAGTGGTGGCTTCTAGTAAGTACTCAGGACTAACAGGGAAAATCTAATGATTGCATTTTGGTCTTAGAGTGAACTTTGTTGGATGTGTGGCTATGAGCACTGGATTAGAGATAAACCCACTTTTTAGTCATTGAAAACAACATACTGGAGTGTTGATTATATATTAGAAGAAGAGAAAGCAGATACACTCAGATGTGTTCAGAGACAACCAAAAAAAACATGTCATATAAATGCAATCCATAAATAGAACTAATGAAATCCAAAGTCAAGAATAACATCAAAGGCAGCTCAAAGTTGTCATGAGGCAGGATGGGTTTACCAACATTTTAAGCCAGATTATATAGAAATTCCTGCTAGTGTGGTCTCATAATACTAATTTTAATAACCAAAACATTGGAAATGATTAGATTGATATCTAATGATCTTAGGCTTAATGAAATTTTTCTTCATGGAAAATATTAAAACAACAAGATCATGAGAAATTGTTTACAACTGTAAGAAAATAAAACCATTGGTTTTCTTTCTTTCTTTTTTTGGTGTTTCAGGTTTTTATTTAAATTCCAGTTAATGGGGTGCCTGGGTGGCTCAGTAGGTTGAGCATCTGACTCTTGATTTCGGCTCATGTCAAGGTCTCAGGGTCATGAGATTGAGCTCTGTGTTGGGCAGAGCCCTGTGTTGGGCAGAGAAGCAGAGAAGTCTGCTTCTCTCCCTCTCCGTCTGCGTCTGCCCCTCCCCTTGCTTACTTGCTCTCTAAAATAAATAAATAAACCTTTACTAAATTAATTAATTAATCAATTAATTCAAGTTAGTTAACATATAGTGTAATATTAGTTTCAGGAGCAGGACTTAGTGATTCATCACTTATGTACAGCCACCCAAGTGCCCTCCTTAATCCCCATCACCCATTTAGCCCATCCCCCACCCACCTCCCATCCAGCAACCCTCAGTTTGTTCTCTATAGTTAAGAGTCTGTTTTATGGTTTGCCTCTCTCTTTTTTTTCCATTTTCATCTGTTTTGTTCCTTAAATTCCACATATGAGTGAAATTATATGGTATTTGTCCTTCTCTGACTGACTTATTTCGCTTAGCATAATACACTCTAGCTCCAACCACGTCATTGCAAATGGCAAGATTTCATTCTGTTTTATGGCAGAATAATATTCCATTGTATATAGATACCCATTATTAAACACTTTAATATCAAGTTGTATACCTACAAACATGATGATAGTTGCTTATTCAATAAAATAGTGCCTTCAACAGCTAGCTACAACAAAGCAGTGTGTCACCTGAGTGTGAGTTACTGCGAAGCTAAAAGTGAACATTTCTTTCATTAGTTCAGGTTTTCTCCTATATCACACTCTTGCATGAAGGTTACAGGAGCTCTCAAAGTATCCTAAATTATGTTTTCTTCCTCTATCACCCATCTTTATTGTTAGAGATTTCTGTCCACCAGATCTAAATATTATTTTAAAATAGCAAATATATATAGACTTATCCTTCTTTTCTGAAAATATTCTTACCCAATGATAAACCATGATCTTGAAGTTCAGGTGTGGCTGAGAAGGTCTCTGAGATACCAACAGGCTCCCACCTCTGAGGCCACGGCTGTCCTCTGCCGAATGCTGTTAGGTGCCTTCAGAAGTGTGAGGTTCTCAGATGCGTTCAGGTAAATAGAGCTGCACAAATCTAAACATTGTTAATGGAATGTGGGGTTCATCCATGCCGTTAATGATTAGTGGAATATCCGACTCATCTAAAAATGAACTGTGTTGATGTTCTTACGTGAAAAGGATTCTTACCCCTGAACTCCAATTTTTTTGGACAATCTGTGTGTTGTACGGGGTTTACTGAGCCCTAACCTACACTGTTGCCTAATTGCCTCGTGAGCACCACGCCTGAAGGCAACAAGCTAAATTATTTTTAATATTCATTTATATTAGAAATCTACAGAAATCTCTTAAAAGAGTGTATATCATGTAAATAATTTATTTTTATGAGGACTTGTACTGTTTTGTTTAAAAGATTGCAAAAAAGAATATCCTTCAAGTCTCTGGGCCAGAACTTTCGGCAGGAAGGGACCTCCTGCTGTTGGTTTTCACATCGTGTCTCATGTCCTGACTGAGGGAGTTAGTTCACAAACTCTTGCCCATTTATATTTCAGTAAAATTCTCCATTCCAATAGAAAAACCTCTCCCAGGGATGCCAGGAATCTGGGGCGTAAAGATTGAGACTCAGCACGTAAGGACAGCGGCCTTAGGAATAGCAGGTGCTTTCGCTGGTTTTAAAAAAAATCACAGGAGTCCTTTAAACCTCTTTTTGGAACAAGTGTTGAAAAAAAGATAATTTCTTTGGAAAATGCTCTTTTCATCTATCTAAACACCCTTCACAACTACCAGATGTCAGCATGATTTTACCAAGCCCCTTACAATGACAGAATATTTCTTACACATTTCTCTGTGGGCTAGAATGTACCTCCCACAAATAAAACCAAGGAGTGCCTGCATCCTGCCTTTACCTGAAAATGTCTTGGGGTTAGTTATGACATGTCATCACTCAAAGGGATTAGAGCATCAGACCTAGACTAAGCTGGCAATAGAACCCAAAAAAGAAACATACAATAAGTTACAAAACTGTAAAAACTCCAGGACCAGAAGAGCAAGCAAGATCTTGTCCCTTTACCTACCTAAGGCAAAATAGGGAGTCATTCCCCATGGGAAAAACAAATGAAACCTAACCCCAGACCTTCATTTCAGAGCCTCATCTTAAGAACTCTGAGGTTAGGAATGAGGAGTCTGATCACACTTTATTTTCACCAACTATTATCAGGCTCCATAGTGGAAAAGAGCCCAGCTGCTGATATTATCTGTGCATGCAGGAATGGCTGAGAAGGTGGAAACATGCCCACAAGTCCCTTCTCTCATCACACTCAGAAAACATCGAGAGTCTAACTCAAATTGGAAGCAGTTAAGAAAGTGATGGAAGGGAAGTGGAAGAAACTGGAAAAGTGTTCTAGCTCTTCTATTGAGGGCTCTAGATGCATTCTATCCCTCCTGATTTAGGGAAAACCAGTCTAAATTATCCTTCTCACCTTCCTATGCACGATCTTCCTCTTCTCTCTTCGTTTCTCCTCTTTCCTTCTTTGTTACCTTTGTGACTCCCTTCTTCATTTTACTTCTTTTCTTCCTCATACTTCTTTTCTGTTCTCTTTTTCCTTACTTCTCATTCCCCTTGGAAGGAATATTTTCTGAATACTACAGTGATCTGGATACAGACCAGGCGCTGTAGATGCAAAGATGAATACAGCACTAGAGACATGGCCTAGGGGAGGGGATGGGGGAAGCGTGACAGATCTGGTTCTTAGCATGTGGACATTAAGTACCAGCAGGATATCCATGGAGGCAGACGGTACTGGTTGGGAATACTAATCAGGAGCTCAGGAAAGAGGAAACTTACTGAATCTCTATTATACTATAAGCACTGTGTTTGGTGTTGGGAACAGAGTAAAAAGATAAAACCCAGCCCATTTCTCCAAGGACTTTAAGAAAACCAACAGCTGCATTCAAGTGGTAGAGGTACAGAGAAAGTGTGAGCAGGTGCAGAAGAGGTACAAAGGACAATGTCCTACATGGGGAAGGAGGTAAAGTTGGCCCCTCAGTTTCATTAACCAGCCCAGCCAGGATGGTGTCCAAAGGCATTAAATTTGCAGTTGGCCCTTGAAGTTCTGTTGATACCAAATCATTCCAGCCAATCTTGCCTAAGGGGTAAGACTAGCTTTTCTGATTTGTATTCTTCGTTCTCTAACTGGGCACTGATGTCCAGGAGCGGAACAGTCTCCATCTCTACATGGGGAGGGGAATCTGTGGCTACCTGTATAAGGCCTCCTGCCCAAGGTGTTATAAGAAGCCTAAACTTGTTAGCTTTATTGTCAAGCTTAACACTATGCAGATTTTGCAAAATAGCCAATGATGGCTTACATTTTTCCCATGCATTTCCTGAGCCCTGGAACAAGCCTGATGGTATTCTGGGGTGGGAGTGCACAGACTTTAATAAGCTGGCACTCTGATGGGTTGCAAGAACTTTCTGAGAGCACAAGGAGATGATTGCTGTGAGGCTTTTCCGTCATGTAAGATCTGACGAAATTAACTTTATATTTCAAAATCCCTTCCCAGCTTTTGTGGTAAAATCCCCGTTGATTTATCAGATCTTGAACTAATGGAAATTCCCTCCCATGCTACCCTACTCCTAACCCCATTTGTTAGAGCATCAGAGGAAACTCTCCTGTCTTTCATCAGTCACCCATTTGTATCTCTCTCCTAACCTAAAAAATCCTCATGGTCTGATTAAGTAAGTTAAGGTTTACATAAATAACTTAACTCTCCCAGCCTTTTCTCAGATGCCCGAGTTAACTCAGACACACCAAAAATGGAAACCCAAATGTCACATACCTGCCGCATTTTTATCCCTTTAAAGGAAGAGTCCCCTTTTGTGTTTTTCCTTTGCCAAGGGCATTGCTCTCTAGCCACAAGTTATTGCTAAGAAAACAGGGAACAGTGGTGTGAGGTTCTATATATAGTTAAGTCAATATGACTGCAATCAACTCAGATATTTCTGCTCAGTCTAGGTTTGTTTTTCCAGGTTTTGGATTTAGATTGTCTACTTCCCTCCAAAATTACCTATTAAAATGTTGCTTCAATTAAGGTAATGTATTATTATTGATGACCCGAACCTTATTTGTGATACTCTTCCAAGTTATGTAGAATTATTATAAAAAAATTATAGTGAAGTGTAAGTTGCTTCTTGTTAGTCCTGGGGAAAGAGGAGGATTATTGGATTCTTTTTTTAATGAAGATATTTCTATTTTTCCTCTTTTTATTTAAATTCCAGTTAATATATAGTGTCATATTAGTTTCAGGTGTGCAATATAGTGATTCAACACTTCATACAACACCCCGTGCTCATCACCAAAAGTGCCCTCCTTAATCCCCGTCTGCTATTTCACCCCTCACCCCCCACCTCCCCGAAGGTCACCACCAGTTTGTTCTCTGTACTTAAGAGTCTGTTTCTTGGTTTGCCTCCCTCTCTCTCCCTCTTTTTTTCCCTTTGCTCACTTGTTTTGTTTCTAAATTCCACATATGAGTGAAATCATATGGTATTTGTCTTTCTCTGACTGACTAATTCCGCTTAGCATTATAATCTCTAGCTCCATCCATGTCATTGTAAATGGCAAGATTTCATTCTTTTTTGTAGCTGAATAATATTCCTCTGTGTGTGTGTGAGTGTGTGTGTGTGTCTGTGTGTGTGTGACACCGTCGTTATTCATTCATCAGTCAATAGACACTTGGGCTATTTCCATAATTTGGCTATTGTAGATAATGCTGCTATAAACGTGGGGGTGCATGTATCCCTTTGAATTAATGTTTTTGTATTCATTGGGTAATACCTAGTAGTGCAATTGCTGGATCATAAGGTAGCTCTATTTTTACTTTTTGAGGAAACTCCATACTGTTTTCCAGAGTGGTTGCACCAGTTTGCATTCCCAGCAAGAGTTCATGAGGGATTCCCCTTTCTCCACATCCTTGCCAACACCTGTTGTTTCTTGTGTTGTTGATTTTAGCTATTCTGTGTGAGGTCATATCTCATTGTAGGTTTGATTTGTATTTCCCTGATGATCAGTGATGTTTAGCATTGGATAACTATAACTTTATCATTTTTTGGTCATTTAAAATTTTAATTAAGTGCTCTATAGGCCAAAGAGGTGGAAGATTTGAGATAATCAGAAACGATAACATTTTCTTTTAACTGTTAGTACCCCATTTCAGGTACTCTTCCTGCTGTGGCTGCTTTATTTAATATAGAAGAAATGAGCATAATCTGATAAACATAAAGTACCTAGCAAAAAAATTACCTTATAAAATACATTTGATTTTATGCCACACTAATTATCCTGCCCTTTCAAGTATCTTCTTAGTATGTAGAATGGCTGAGCCTACTTCTTACTCCCAAGAGAAATGAATGGATGGTAAAATCATCAAGAGCAGGGTTTTTCTCCTGAAGTTCATCATTGAGAATTGCTAAAACTTGCACAGGATTTTAGAGGCACATGCTTGGTCCATAATGTTTGCTAATCCTTCAAGCTCCTCAGTAGTTAGGATAATTAAGAGCCCCAAAAAGCATCTTGAACATTTCCCCAAAAGCCATAGCAAAACAAGCAAACAAAAACATACATCTTAGTCCTGACTCTACCATTAAAGACATTCAATAACATATTTAGTTTATTTGGGTCTCAATTTTGTCATTTGCATTATCATTAGGTGATCTCTAAGACCTCTTTGAGCTCCAAAATTTTATGATATTAATATTTGAAGTATGCCCATTTTTACTAAAATTAATCTTAAAGATTCTAACATCTTCTGAGAATTGATACTTGTAAGTCTTGGGTGTTTGTGGTATTGACAATGAGGGAGCTATATTTGAGTCTTTACATTTGAGTGAATCACTCTCAACCTTTGAAATGTGCATATCTCTTCTTAAGGTCAAAATATTTTATAGAGTTCCACATGATGATATTTGTACTTTTGGAACCAATTGATTAAAAAATTAGGCAATGCCAGAGGAATGCTTTGACTTCATTAACATTTAAAATGAATTTATATTTTATTATTCACAATAGTATCTACATATATTTAGACAATACCATTACTTATTATGTATCTAAGTTTGGAGAATACCATTATTTATTATTATGTATTAGTGAGGATGCTTTCAACTCCAATAACTGAAAATACCAATTCAAATTGGGTTAAATGATAAGGAAGTTTACAATCTCAACATACAAGGAATCCAGAGATAGGGTGGCTCCATGATATTTCTTCCAGCACTCAATGTTGTTGTGAGGAGCAAGGATGTTTTCAATTCTCGTCTCCTCACTGTGGTGATTTTGCTCACATGGCTGTAGTGTTTCAGCAGGTCCATATCACATCCAGACATAACAATATCCTGAAAGAGAAAAGGGTTATCTCTTGTCTCCTTAGAAGCAATAAGCCTTCCCCAAAAGTCCCTAGATAGGCTTTCTTCATGTACAGTTGGCCACAAATGGGTGACATTTCCTTCCTAAACCATCACTAACAAGGGCAGTAGGTTAAGGTGAACAGTTTGGGGGTAGAACTGGGAGGCCACCACCATGACCACTCTAACAGATGATA
>NC_058408.1:129524671-129660572 GCF_002201575.2 Neomonachus schauinslandi | reverse complement strand
GGGGTAGAACTGGGAGGCCACCACCATGACCACTCTAACAGATGATACATTCTCAGTCTATATATACAGAACATTGTGCACAGAGCCAAGGTAGTAAGTCGACATGTACTGCCCACTTCTCCTTTCGAATACTCTGAAACTCCTTGATCAAATCCTCTCCATAATACCAAAGTCCATTAACACTCACCACACTATTAATGATTTGTATTCTTTTGTGGATAAAAAAGATGAAATTAATAGTTCTAAAGCAAATCACCCGGTGTGTGCATCTTTCCTAGAGGATAAATCTTAAATACTGCAACAAATAACACGTCATGCTTAATATTTAATGCTGCTACTGAAAAAAAGAGATCTGCCCAATGAACAAATCTCAAATGGGATCACAGAGATTATGATTGGCTATCATTACTGCCAATCATTTCTGCTATAAGAGTGGTAATAAAAGGGGTCAGTGAGAAATACAGACGTTTTCAAACAAAAATTGAGAGAATGAGTTGCCAATAAATCTGCCTTTCAAGAAATGTTAAAAGAAGTTTTTTAGAGAAAAGGAAAATTATATAGGTCAGAAATTCAGGTCTATATAAAGTAAGGAAGAACCTTGAAAAAGGAATAAATGAAGGTGAAATAAAAACTTCTATTTTTCTTATTACTAATTGATCTAACAGACAACAGTTTGTTTAAAATGCTAATACTGGGGTGCCTGAGTGGCTCAGCCATTTAGCATCTGCCTTCGGCTCAGGTCATGATCCCAGGGTCCTGGGATCGAGTCCCGCATCGGGTTCCTTGCTCGGCAGGGAAGCTTGCTTCTCCCTCTCCCACTCCCCCTGCTTGTGTTCCCTCTCTCACTGTCTCTCTCTCTCTCTGTCGAAAAATAAAAACCTTTTAAAAAAATAAATAAATAAATAAATAAATAAATAAATAAATAAATAAAATACTAATACCACCAGGGCGCCTAGGTGGCTCAGTCGTGATCCCAGGATCCTTCGGCTCAGGTCATGATCCCAGGATCCTGGGATCAAGCCCCACATCGGGCTCCCTGCTCAGCGGGAGGCCTGCTTCTCCCTCTGCCACTCCCCCTGCTTGTGTTCCCTCTCTCGCTGTCTCTCTCTCTCTCTGTCAAATAAATAAATAAAATCTTTAAAATACTAATACCAACAACATATTCAATTATGTATGGTTATGCTTCATATATATAGCATATGCTTGTATGTAAGTAAAATGAAAGACAGCAGGGGCGCCTGGGTGGCTCAGTTGGCTAACCGCCCAACTCTTGATTTTGGCTCGGGTCATGATCTCAGGGTTGTGAGATCCAGCCCCACATTAGGCTCCTCGCTCAGCCACAGTCTGCTTGAGGTTCTCTCTCCCCTCTGCCCCTCCTCCCACTCATGCTCTCTCTCTCTCAAATAAATAAATAAAATCTTTAAAAAAAAGAAAGTAAAGAAAATGTCAAGTTTAACCACAGACTGGGATGAAAGAATATCTCCAAAAACACCTCTCTCTAATAGGATTTATACCCAGATTATATAGAGAATTATCAAAATTCAATAAGAAAACAACCCAATTTGAGAATGGGCAAATATTTGAATAGACACTTCACCAAAGAAAATATATGAATGGTAAATAAACACATGAAATGATGGTCCACATCTTAGTCAACAGAGAAATGCAGATTAAAGCCATAATGCAATACCACTCCACACTTATTAGAAAGACTAAAATCAAACAAACAAACAATACTAAGAGCTGACAAAGATGTGGAACAATAAGAAATCTCATACATGACTGGTGGAAATGCAAAATGGTACAAATATTTTTAAAACAATTTGTCAGTTTCTTAACAAATTAACTCTATATTTATCTAGGTCAACATTCCACCCCTAGGTATTTGCCCACACAAAATAAAAACTTATGTTCATACAAAATAAATACATAATGCTTAAAGCAACTCTATTCATAATTGACAAAAACGGGACACAATCTGAATGGCCGTCAACATACAAATGTATAAAAATTGTGTATCCAAACAATGGAATATGACTTAGTAATAAAAAGAGGCAAACTAATGATGTATACAACATGGATTAATCTCAAATGATAGTCAAAGAAGCCAGGCTCAATAGGCTATGAATTGTATGATTCCATTACATGACATTCCGGAAAAGGGAAACCATAGGAATACAAAACAGATTAGTAGTTGACAGGGCTGGAGATGGGGGTGAATTACAATGGAGCACAATGGAATTTGGGGATGTGGTGGAACTGTTCTAAATCTTGAATGTGGTGGTTATACAACTACATGCACTTGTCAAAACTCATGGAGCACAAAAAAGGGTGAATTTTACTGAATTCAAATTATCTGATTTACATCTGATTCTGGCAAATGGCTAAAATACAGGAGCCCCAAAACACAAGTTGGGAACCACTGATATAAGAATAGTTAGAAAATTTTTAGATGAGGGGCACCTGGGTGGCTCAGTCAGTTAAGGTCTACCTTCTACTCAGGTCATGATCCCAGAGTCCTGGGATCTAGCCCCAGGCCAGGCTCCCTGCTCAGTGGGGAGTCTGCTTTTCCCTCTCCCTCCCCTCTCTTGTGCTCTCTCTCACTCATTCTCTCTGAATAAATAAATAAAATCTTTAAAAAAATTTTTGGATGAGTGTTATAATCACTGGAATGTTGATCAATGAGCATGTCAGGCAACAAGACATGATTTTCAGTGAGTCTGTGTACTAGAGATATACCCATGAGGAAAACAGTGGTAACCACAAACCAGATAATAGGGTGTGGTCTTCATCTTAATGAAGATAGTCCTTGTGTGGACATGTTTTGTGAAAACCAAGCCTGTCCTCTGAATCATGGCCTATAGTACAAAAGAATGTTCATCACCTGATGCAGACATTTCAGATCTTTGGGCTAAAAGCCATTAAAATCCAGTAAGAAATCCATCTGTCAGGTGGCTTCCTGCTATTTTGTTGAATTGTTTTTCCTTGCTCCCCAATAGAGATCAAGCCTAACATACATTTTAAACAACTGATCTATTTATATTCAGTAATTCATTTTTTTTTTTTTAAAGATTTTATTTGACAGAGAGAGACAGCGAGAGAGAGAACACAAGCAGGGGGAGTGGGAGAGTGAGAAGTAGGCTTCCTGCAGAGTAGGGAGCCCGATGTGGGGCTCGATCCCAGGACCCTGGGATCATGACCTGAGCTGAAGGCAGATGCTTAACGACTGAGCCACCCAGGTGCCCCCAGTAATTCATTTTTGAGAGCTCATCTTTTTTTCTATGAGCACTATTGAACTTTTCATCTCCTTGATGCTTCTGACATCCCTTCCATGTAATTTCTGAGCACATAAAGTACAAATAACTTGGCTTACCCCAGTTCTTAGAGAGGCTTAACACTGACAGAGTGGGCAGGTGAACAGTACCAAACAGAAGACTAGGAATGACTTCCAGCCGAAACAGGATTTTCATTTCTTCCATAAATGGGGGAATCTTTTTGAATCTAAGGGGTATATTTTCTCTGATAAGGAAAGGGTAGCAACTGTTAAGACTAACACTTCACATATTTTTCTTTGGCTCATTGCTGTCTTCTGATAAAAAGTAATCTATAAATGTTTAGTTATTAGAAACAAGTTACAGGGGTGCCTGGTTGGGTCAGTTGGAGGAGCACGAGACTCTTGATCTCAGGGTTACGAGTTGGAGCCCCACGTTGGGTGTAGAGATTACTTAAATAAATAAATATTAAGGGGCACCTGTGGTGGAGTTGATTGAGTGTCAGACTCTTGGTTTTGGTTCAGGTCATGATCTCAGGGTCATGAGATGATCCTCGAGTCGGGCTCCAGGCTTAGCTCGGAGTCTGCTTGAGACTCTCTCTCCTTCTCCCTCTGCCCCTCCTCCACTTCTCTCTCTCAAATAAATCTTTTAAAAAAAATAAATAAATATTTTAAAAAAGAAAAGAAACAAGTTACAGATAATTTAGTAGAGCATGTGTTAGAAATAACACATGGTGGTTTTAAACTAATTAAGGGTATTATCTATAGGTGATATATTTTATTTTATTTTATTTATTTATTTATTTTTAAAGATTTTATTTATTTATTTGAGACAGAGAGAATGAGAGAGAGAGAGCACATGAGAGGGGGGAGGGTCAGAGGGAGAAGCAGGCACCCTGCCGAGCAGGGAGCCTGATGCGGGACTCGATCCAGGGACTCCAGGATCATGACCTGAGCCGAAGGCAGTCGCTTAACCGACTGAGCCACCCAGGCGCCCTATAGGTGATATATTTTAATATTATCCTATTGTCTTAATTCTAAATTCTTCAAGACAGAAAATGAAACCGTTTTTTTTTTTTTTAAACCTCCCATGTGTTAGGTAATGAACATAGGACAAAATGGAGGCACGGAAAAGTCCAAACCAAGGGAATGATCTTTTTTTTTTCCCATATCCTTCTGTTAGCTCTAACAGGTGGTCTTCTGAGGAAGGTAGAAGGCCTTTTGAGTTAGGGAAAAGGAGAGAAGTTGCTGTGGTCAGTGGTTGGCCTGGAAAAATCTCAGTGTCATCCCAGGCCCTACCCTCTTTCTCATCCTAGCAGCAATCACTCAATGCTCTGTGTCTTCCTAACCTCCCTGATATTGGCCCCCTTGGTTCCTTTCCTTTTTTCATCTTTGCCTTGCTAAACTTCAGCCTTATCTTTCACCTCAACTACTTCCCTGGTGTCCTTTATTGGTCTCACTGTCTAAACTCTTCTGGTCCACTCTACACCATCACCAGATTAATCTCCATTCCACCCAGTTCCCATCATTCCATTTCTTGACTTCCCATAAATCCCTCTCACCCACAGAATGACGTAGACATTCCTCAGACTGGCCTTTCAGATTCCCCATGATCCAACCAGCACACCCTACACTTCCAACCTCTCCCTGTCTACTCTTTTTTTCATGGTATGTTTTACCATCCTCCACCCAAGCCTTACTGTTTCCTAGGACTGTGCCTCTCATGCTGGACTCTGTGCTCAAAATTTCAGATCCACCCTCAGTTTCTTAATACCACCCATCCTTTTAAGTCCAGCTCAAATAACAACTCTTTCATGAAACAATAGCTGACGCCCACAGCTGAATATCCATATACCTTTTTTTTCGTATTGTAAATTCCTTAAAGGCCTGTTTTACATCTCATCCTCAACTGTATCTATATACCCAATGCCTTGCTCAGAGTAGACACTCAATAGGTATTTGTTTACTCATTCAACAAATACATATGGGTTTTAAGTGGATAAATGAATGAATAGATCTGAAATTAGAAATGGAAGAAAAGAAACCAGGTGCTTTGTTATTATATTAAAAGCAGCAAAGAACACGGTTTGGGAACAATTCGAGAACCATTATAGACAGGAAAAGCAGATGGAGGCCTTAAGCCCACGTGTGAAGGGCAGGAGTTGGTATGCTGTATCTCAGCTGCATCCTTCCAAAAGCCAAATTGCTCCATAAACTGTGACAAATGCTGTTGTCATAATTGTTTACAGGGAAGTCTTATTATCCAGGAGTACATGCAACCAAAGAGAAAGCTAGGCGGAAATATGGTCTTCTAGTCTCAGAAATATAGTAGCAAACTGCAACAAATAATTATTGTATCATTTTTATTTTAATATGTAGGAATTCACTTTTTAAAAAAATCAGTGGATTCTCTATCCAACAAAACAGCTGAATCCCTGACTCTAGGTACTGGAATTATCTCATTAAATATAAAATGATTTTCTCTCACCTCCTTCTCAGTGAACTTCTTATTGTCTCTTAGGAATGCAAGGCAAGTATATCCCAAAGCTTCAGGATTCCTGGATGAAAGTATCATCAGAACAAAATATCACTATCATGTGATGTTGTTTTATGAAAGGAAGGTCACAAAGTCTGTAGAAAGCCATTGATAGGGTACATTCCTTTAAACCAGATAAACAAAATTCAGTGTTCACAAAGATTAACAAGGTAGTGAATAGTCATTTGACAAAAACACCCTGTCACCAAAAAGTGGATTTACACATCACTTTTCAGAAACTTGGCAGCCACGTTTAGGGTCCACCTATACTCAACATTGCTCAGCAAGTGATGAGAATCTGGTCACCAGGTGCCAATCTGGGCTCCACGTGAACAGGCATCCTTTCTCCCCAACCCGTTTAAAAGTCAGTAGATAATTTGGGGAGGATGAATATTTTTCCGGTTGCCACTTAAGGAAATTTTCTTTCTAGTCCATCACAAATTGATTAAATGTGACTCATTAACACAGTTCTGAATGGAGCAGGGAACAAGAAACACCTTTCCGGTGTCTTAGTCACTGCTATGTCCTAAATCTGACTCTGGTCCTTCGTTTCAGTAAGAATTTCGCTTTTTTCTGTTAAAAGACAACTCCCTTAGTACCAGGCATATGGTAGGAACTTGATATGTAAATGCTGAATGAACATAAGATTTCTTTCACTCCATGTACCAAGATAATTTCTTCTTATAAATGATTTTGCCAAGCACAATAAATGATGAATGTTGAGTAACTGGAATATAAACACTTGAATTCTTTTAATTTCCTTCTATCCCAAAGTGCTTAGTACAGGACTCTGGAAATAGCACATACATGCACACATACACATAGGCGTATTAGCTATTGAGTTAGCTTAGGGGATCTTGATCAATTACTTTGGGGTTTATCTATTTTGGGTCTGACTTTCCCATTGTTCCTGGAGAATTATGTTATTACAGGACCCCAGGGGGGAAAAAAAGCCATGCTGATTCCAATGGTTGGTTAGCATGTTTGGGTTTATACAATCATTATAGTTAAATAATTGGTCCATGGTTGCCAAGTCCTAATAGATAGATTTTTATCTAAATGCATCATTAAATTATACCAACACCATAATGCTGTTGGCAGCAAATATCCCCACTATTCAGATGGTTTTCGTTCTGATTTAAGTTGTCATTTGCTCTTGGCCTGATCTATTTTGATAATGCCTATTTTCTTTCAGTTCAAAGCTATGGGAATATTTAAATTTTAATGATACACCAGGTAGGGGAAAATGAGAGTTCAAGAGTTGAATGGAATATAGGCTTTGCCACTGTGTGTAAACAAACAAACAAACAAACAAAACCCTGACCCAGTCCTCCTCTTGTGTCCTCCTTTACTCTTACATCACTGCCAAACCCACAGCACTTTGGACACTCTGGTCACCAAATGAGGGGGCGGGGGGAGGGGTTCCCACATCAGCCAACTCCACTACAACAGCTGCGTGTCCTACAATTTATCTCAATTATGACACTCTCTGCTTGGAGACAGTGTCAGATCCCCCAGGGTAGGGGCTCAGTCCCGCGAGACTGCCCCCCACTGCAGATGCCAGTCACAAGTAATAGGTCCCCAGGTTACCCACAACTTCTGTCCAACGTGGCAATAAATCAGAGGTTCCCATGACCTCCTCCCTCTTGGATTCAATTATTTGCTAGAGGGGCTCGCAGAACTCAGGGAAACATTTATATTTGCCAGTTTATTAAAGGATATGATAAAGGATACAGATGAACAGCCGGATGAAGAGAGACATAGGGCAAGGTCTAAGAAGGTGGTGAGCACAGGAGCTTCTGACCCCGCACAGCTGCGATGTCTCACCCTCCTGGTATGTGGATGTGTTCATCTACCTGCAAGCTCTCTGAACCCTGTACCATTGGTTTTGTAAGAAACCTTCATCATGTAGATATGATCGATCATCTCCATTTATAGGTCCTCTGCCCTTTCTGGAGCCACTTATTATAGATAAAATCTTTGTCCTGATTACTCAACTTCTCTGAGTTTCACTTTTCTCGGCTATAAAATTAAAAAAAAAAAAAAAGTACATACCTCTTAGGGTTGCTATAGGGAATAAATAAAATGTATGTAAAATATCTGGTGCACAATAGACCTTAGAAAACGTTAATTTCAGTCTCTCTTCTTTCTTAATGATCCAAACACTCACAGGTGCCAGTACGGAGCTGCTTTCTAATGTCAATTTAAGAACATTTTCCTAATACCTAAAAACCCTCCCTCCCATGGCTAATGAGGCCTTTTGTGATCTAGCCCCTGCTCTCTCTCTCTCTCTCTAGCTTCTCTCCTACTGCCACCCTCCCTTGGTTTGGGACACTTAAATAGACTGGCATCACTTTTCGTCAAACTTACTTGGCTTCTTCTACTTCAGAGCCTTCTCAAATATTTTTCTCCCTGTCTAGATTCTAGAGCAATCTCAATCCCTCCTTTCACCTGTATGACCTCTGCTCAACCTTCCTCTATTAGTCTAAATGTTACCTTCTTAGCCAGACTTGCCCTTCCATCCCTCCTCTGGATGACCTCTCCTCCTCTCTGACAGAATCCAGAATTCGTTCTTTATAATAGTCATCACATTTTTAATTGTGTATCAGTGCATAATTGTTTGTCATGAACATCATTTATTATAAATTGTGTCCCCCTCCTAAAATTCAGATGGTGAAGCCTAACCCTCAGTATCTTAAAATGTGACCACAATCTGGAGATACAGCTTTAATGAAGTAGTTAATATGAGGCTGTTAGGATGGGCTCTGATCCAATCTGACTGGTGTCCGTATAAGAGATTAGGACACAGAGTGAGACAGCTGGGATGCACACACACAAGCAGAAAAGGCCATATGAGAACACTGCAGGAAGACAGCCCTCTGCAAGCCAAGGAGGGAGAGACTTCGGGAGAAACTTAGCTGCTGACATGTTGGTCTTGGACTTCCGCCTTCCAGAACTGTGAGAAAACTAATTTCTGTTGTGTAAGCCACCAGAATTTTGTCCAGGCAGCCTTAACAGAATAATATATTGTTTAAGACCTACCTTCTTCCGCTAGACTGTGAACTCCGTAAGGACAGAGAATATGTCTACATTTCTTTTTTTTTTTTTTTTTTTAAAGATTTTATTTGACAGAGAGAGACACAGCGAGAGAGGGAACACAAGCAGGGGGAGTGGGAGAGGGAGAAGCAAGCTTCCCACTGAGCAGGGAGCCCGATGCGGGGCTCGATCCCACGACCCTGGGATCATGACCTGAGCCTAAGGCAGACGCTGAACGACTGAGTCACCCAGGCATCCCTTTTATTTATTTATTTATTTATTTATTTTAAAGATTTTATTTGACAGAGAGAGACCATGTCTACATTTCACAACTGAACTCTCAACATACAGTTTAACGCCTGGCTCCGAGCAGGAGCCAACATGTTTTTGTGTAATTCATGAATTAGTGAGTGAATGAATGAATGATGCAGGCTTATGTCAATTTTATGCTGAAAGCTCCCCCTCTTCTAGATTCCCAGTGCTCTTCTCCTAGGAGATTGACAGCAGACATGTTGAGTAAGTATTTACTTGGGGTAGGCAGGAACATCCCAGAAAGCAAGAACCCAATAGTGTCACATTCTAGGTCATCAAAAGGCTTCTGAAGTGTGCGACTTCAGTGCAGAATGTTGGGGGCTTAGGAGTGAGACTCCTACAGGTGGTGCTCGGTGGTCTGCTGCCCTTCCAGGTGGGGCGAGTGCCCACAGGAGCAGGGCGCAGACACGCATTAGTGCTACACTGCAGGAATCCTACAGCTCCCCTCTGGACTGGGAATACCACCAAAGTGAGTTCCAGGGTCAGACTCCCCATATTAACCAATACCAAGAGTCTCAAGCTAGTCTCTAGGGGTCCTAGAAAGCCAGATCCTAAGCAGGTATTCATTGGTGTAAACTGACCCTTTAGGGAAGACTAATGGCTCCAGGGAATGAGCTGAGACTAGAGAGTTTCTGGGAGCCCACACATGTCTTTGGGTGTATGGAGACTGTGTTTGCCTGATTTGAACGGCAAAAAGGTCCTTAACCCTCCTCAGCAGTATCTCTCCGTTACATGGTGGCTAAGCGCCTAAAATCTTGTCACTAACACATCCCTCTTTGGAGTCAACACTAACACATCCCTCTTTGGAGTCAACATCACTGTATCTGGCTGCCCCTTTTTAAAAAAATGAATCCCTGGGGCGCCTGGGTGGCTCAGTCGGTTGAGCGGCTGCCTTCAGCTCAGGTCATGATCCCAGGGTCCTGGGATCGAGCCCCGTGTCGGGCTCCCTGCTCAGTGGAGAGCCTGCTTCTCCCTCTCTCTCTGCTTGTGCTCTCTATCTCTCTGTCAAATAAATAAATAAAATCTTTAAAAAAAAAAAATGAATCCCTGTGCCATCAATTGTCCCGCATTTTCAGTCACTAACATCTTATTCTGAATGAGTTCACCCCTTTCCTCCAGGCGGGTTTGACCTGGCCTGAGTCAGAATGAAGGAAAGAGGGCAAGGGCATGTGTAGGAGAAACAGGTCTTGAATGTAAATCCTGCCAACTTCACAGTTTTTCTAGGAATCGAACACTCTGACCACGGGCCCCCCACAAGCCTGGCCACACCACGAATCATGCACCTTAGGATTTTTACTATTCTCTGGCCACAAGGAAAGGGAATACCACATTGTGGCAGCTCTCTGGTTATGAAAGATAAGGAAAAGTCCTCAAAGGCATTTCCTTTACCTTTGTTCATTTATCACCACGACCCATAAATGGTTAATGGGCCTACCCTGATTGGAGAGACGTTCTGCTTCCTGTAAAGTTTTGATTCCTGGAGGCAGATCTTTTTTAAATGCTGCAAGTGTCCGATAATTGGAAGGGTGGAGTAACTGTAAACCCGACACACCTTTGTCAGGACTTGTTAGGGAGCAAAGAACTGAGAGAAACAAGGGGGAGAGCAGGAGAAGTGAACATTTTTGGAAGATCACTCAGCTCTAACACACCTGGGCTGGGTCTGGATAAAAAAAGTGGGGCCTGCAAACATCTTGGAGAAAACATCAGGAGGAGAGAAAGGGGGGTTTATTCGAAGTTGTTTCCAGTCCCTTCCAAATCTCAAAGAAGGTAAGTTACAGGAAGGATTTGCCCTTTTTCTCCCTTCCTCTGGGATTTTGACTTGGCATTTGCTATTTGGAATTTGTTTGTTGGAGAAAATAAGATGAAATTGTTACGGTTCAAGCCTTGCAGTAGCAGCAGTTAACTGATCGCAAAAGGTTACTTTGCTTTCTGCATTCTGCTTAGGGCAGGTCTTTTAAAGGAACAGTAAGAAAGATTCATCTGTGGGAAGGAGAAGAAAAAGGCCGGTTAAGATAAATTGGGCTCTAGTGGCCAGTTGGGTTTTCTTTTTTGTATTATTTTCAGTATTGTAAAATGGCTTGTGTTAAATTGTTTTATTTAGAATAAGATAGAATTATGATTTCTTGAATCTCAGTCTCTTGCTCTCGCTCTCCCCCCTCCCTCAAAGGCAGAGACCAGCTCAGAGGTGAAGTTAAAGCGTGGGTAAGTGGGGGCTGGGAGAAACAGCCCCTGAGCACCAAGAGCTGAGTTGCCACCAGGGCTCTGCACTAGCAGGTCCCGATTAAGCTCAAGAGGATGGATGCACATTGTTGTTTACCACGCTCTCAAAATACTGCCTCTAATCGAAAGTAAAGTGTAATATCTGAAATGATATAATTAATCTAGGAATTTCCTGGAGTCAAATTTAGAGCAAGAAAAAAAGAGGGGGGCGGGAATGTTTTGCCTGTGTACACACGTTTACTGGCGAGTTTTGCCCCCTCTCCCCAAATCATTTTGGGGTGAGAATGACCAACTTCAGTATCTCACTGGACAGCCTTAAGTGCTCCATTACAAATGACCACACGTTGCTTTTTGAAGTGTAGGCAAAGGGTCTGGCACATCGCTTCATGTGAGTAGCAGTTAATCAGTAGCTAATGGCTGGATTTGTTAATGTCCGTAAAATATAGTGAGGTTTTTAAAAGATAGTCATTTGAAAAGCAGAACCGCTTCTCCTCTCCCCTGTCTGCTGTGTCTTTCTTAGACGTAAGGCACAGGTCTCAGTCAGCTCCTGATGGCTGCCCTTCAGAGAATCAGAGGCACCAGCTTTACTCTGAGCCCCTTCAAAACACCCACACACATCTGACCAGCGTTTACCTGGGGACAGTAAACAGAGTCTTGCTTCAAGCTTGGATAGAAACTCAGATTCGTGAAACTGACCCCACCTAAGAACCAGCCTCATTCTCAGATTATGCTTGACCAAAAGAAGACTAGGTTTGTGTGATTGGGCTCATTTGCTATTATTAACGGCAGCAGGACTTCATGAAACAGGGCTGTGAACAAGAGGCAGAATCATAAAGCCGGTGCCCAAACTCCCCCAACCCTAAGTTATGGAAATCAAAGATGCCAAATGTAGCTAGGGGCACACCCACTGTCGAGGTTTGTAGAGACAAAAGCCTCTGAGACAATCCACCCTAGGGCGCTGGTTTTCCTGGCCCTCAAGCTGCTTGCCCCATCTGTGTTAACGGATGAGTAGTGCATGGTTTTCTCGCACTGTGACCATTTTGTTGTTTTGTTTTAAAATTTGAAGCATACAGAGATGGGAGTAATAGAAGTTGTAAAAATTCTTGCGCTTCCTTAGCAGAGACTTGGGAGATGAATTCTTAAAATAGGGACTAGAAAACATTTAGCTTCTCCATCCCCTTCCTTACTGAAGACCAAGTGTTTCATGGGTCATTGTTTTTTTTTTAATTTTATTTATTTATTTGACAGAGAGAGACATAGCGAGAGCAGGAACACAAGCAGGGGGAGTGGGAGAGGGAGAAGCAGGCTTCCCGTGGAGCAGGGAGCCCGATGTGGGACTCGATCCCAGGACGCTGGGATCATGACCTGAGCCGAAGGCAGACGCTTAACGACTGAGCCACCCAGGCGCCCTTTTATAAAGTTTTTTATTTTATTTTATTTATTTGAGAGAGGGAGAGAGATAGCAACATAGACAGTGAGAGAGCACACGAGAGGGCAGGATAGGGAGAAGCAGGCTCCCCTCTGAGCAGGGTTAGATCTCAGGACCCTGGGATCATGACCTGAGCTGAACCACCCAGGCGCCCTCATGGGACATTAGACAAGGTCAGTGTGAGAGCTGACTATCCCTAACAGCAGTTTGTCCTTGTGTGTGTGCCATCATCGGAATAGTTTTAGGTGAATGTGACATCATTTAAATGCAGTGGAAAGAAAAGAAAATTCAAAAGAGTAGAAAAATGATTTTGAATTGCGTCTTCCTGCATAAGAAAATATCATGGGATCATTTTTTCTACATCTTCTAAAGCACATTAACTATGAATAACCACGAAGCAGCCCCTTAGCACTATGGATGGAAATTAGCATTATTCTGGAATTGAGAACCTAGAAACCTGCTCTTCCTTGGTTCTAGAGAAGTGGCCTAAACATCAAAGAAGTTAAAATTAAAAAGTTAAACATTATGCTACTTGACAGTACTTCCATTAAGTAGTGTTTTGGGAGGAGAGCACGCGGGTGAGCTTGGCGGGGAGAGGCAGGCTCGGACATGTGCCCGGGCTTGTAACTTTCCTTTCCCTAATGTTACACTTCTTAAAACAATCCGCACCGAGAATGTTCAAAAAGGAAGTCCTGCAGGAATACCATAGGTCCTATGGGATGATCCCAGTCCAGGTTTGTGCCTCGACCCATCACTTTCCTTTAGATGACTCACTTAAAAAAGTTTTCATCTTAATGTTTGGTTTAAACGAATCCGCCTCCCAGCACAACCCTGCCTAACAGACTATCAGTGGCAAAGTCAACAGAACTCTGGCCTGGGTATTCGGGGCCCAGGAAATCATTCTGCACAGCCTGAGACTCAGCCATCTCAGCGGCTTCAGGCTGAAAGAGAGGCAGGGGCCCATCTACCTGCCCCAGGCTCAGGCCCATTCTCTCCCTGAGCACCTTCTAGTAAGGAGCCCCCAGGCCCTGGAGGAGGGTATCTGATTTCTTAGCAGATGGTCCCTCTCCTTGTGCCTGCTGGAAGTTGGGGAACCCTTGGCATTTTGCTGTACACCTCAAAGCTCCATCATTACAACTTGAGAAAAAGATTGGGAGTGCCTAGAATAGACAGAAAGAACAAGAAAACACTCACTAGGTTTGCTGCCTGGACACAGAGACCCTTATCAGTGGGAGCTATCATCAGCCTGCCTTGATGGCTACAAGTAAAAGAAACCCAGCTGAACCCAAATGTATGGTTTCTGGCTGCAGCTTTCTTTAAAGGATCAAAACACACAATAACTTTCAGGAAGTAAAAGCCTCCATTGCCTGTTATAAACAGTTCCTTTCAGGATAGTGTTTCACATCAGTTCAGGTACCACTCTAGGTGGCTCCCCACTAGCAGCCAGGTGCATTTGAGTGTTTAGGTTCCAAAATGCCTCCTGGTCCACAGCTAACGACCAATTAAAAAAAAAAAAAAAAAAGCAGAGGGGCCTCAGAGGTACCAAAGGCAATTACTGCTTAAACAAAAGATTTCAAAGAGGGTGTCTGGTGGCATGTAGGTTTGCTTGCCAGTAGTCACGCAGGTTAGAGCCCGAAAGCAGACGCAGACACAGGCCAGGTTTGGCCTTCTAAAGAGGCTGGACTCCCTCGTGAAATGGTTTATGGAGCCCCTCTTCTTTGGCTCTGGGAAACATACCAGAGCCAAAGCCACCTTCTGTGGCTTCTCAGATCCAGTCACGAGTTTTTCCATGATGCCTCATTCCTTGCCTAAAGCTGCATTTAGGAAACTCCAATGAGCAAGAAGTTGGCACATTCGACCAGGCCTGGAAGCTAACTGTGCCGATCTCGGTTCATTCCACCAGCTAGCTGAGCAGCCAGTCTCCTGTGGTCTTGGTTTTCAGTGGGGAAGTCACCCAGGGCCACATTATGACTTTCGTGGGCTCTAGTTGCTTTTGCTTTTGTGGACCGCTTCTTTCATTTAAAAAAAAAAAAAAAAAACTTAAAAAATTATATTTTATAACTGCATTGAAAGAATACAAACCAGGTTGGATTGTGTTCATTTCTCCTTCTGAATTTGAAGATTTTCTTTTTAAGATTTATTTATTTATTTGAGAGAGAGAGAAAGAGAGAGTGTGTGCGAGTCGGGAGAGGGGCAGAGAGAGAGAATCCTCAAGCAGATTCCCCACTCAGCACAGAGCCCAATGCGGGGCTAGATTCCAAGACCCCAAGATCGTGACCGGAGCCAAGATCAAGAGTCATACGCTTAACCGGGTGCCCCATTTCTCCATCAGATTTTAAATTTTTTTAATTTTTATTTATTTATTTGAGAGAGAAAGAGAGTATGAGCAGGAGGGAGGGGCAGAGGGAGAAGCAGGCTTCCCACTCAGAGTAGAGCCTGATGCAGGGCTCGATCCAGGACCCGGAGATCATGCCCTGAGCTGAAGGCAGATGCTTAACTGACTGAGCCACCCAGGCACCCCTCTCCTTCTGACTGTAAAGAGAAATTAAAACACTTTCGTGGGCCCCCAAAAGTATGATAGGATTAGGCATTGTGCCTATTGAGAAGTCGACCCTGAAGTCACCAAGCAGGTAAAAACGTCTGAAAGGAGAAATCTTCAAGCAAGAGGCATCCTGGGCAGAAATGGCTTGCCCAGAATTCTAGAATCCAATTTGAACTGCATCCAAAAGAGGAAGGGAAGGTTAGGGGGAGGAGGGAGAACCACAGGAAAAGCCAGATTTCAAGTCCTCCCAGACGTGGGACTGGGAAGCACAGCAAGAACCCAGTTGGGATGGGGATCCCTGTTGTGCTCTTCTGTGTGTTTAAGCCTCACCCCCCACCCCAGCCTCTTCTGTCAGATGGCCTCAGTCCATCTACACTTCAGGACACAGTGCACAAGATCTTAATGGTTTTCCCTTCCGGAAGCAATGAGTGAAGGGAGAACATAGATAACATACAAATATGCCTTTCCTACATATTTCTGTAGATTTTACACATTTTCTTCATATATTTTTCCTACTCGTGTCTGAAAATAAGCATAGTGGGGCTAGCTTGTTATGAAGGGAAAGTTCCATATTGTGAGAAGTGTTAAGTGCCATACAGTACCAACAGTACAATAATTTTTTTTTCCCCGAGTTAAGTCCATCAAATGTCATTCTCCCATCTAAACTCTAAATGATGAAGCATGAATGTCTTCTCTTTATCCAGTTCCCTATAGAACACTGAACATTACGGGATGCAACAAAATGAGTTCGTTAAAAGCACCAAGTGCCTTGACAGATACCCTTCAGCTGTCTGTTACTTTGGCAAAGAATGGAAGTTTTACAAAGGTCAGGGCACCACATCTTCCATGTAATCCTGTTAATGCTCAGCAGGGGGCAGCCTGGTCGATGAGATCCTGAAAAATGAGCTCTCCATACAGAATAGAATCCAAAGTGGAACTATTAGATGACTACCTCTTATAACTGAATCAAGTGGGAAGGACTCTGTAAAAAATATGCACGAGAAAGAATTATGCCTTGAATTCTGGGAGTCAAGTGTTTTTGGTTCTCAGCTTGCACAGTAGGGACCTATGCTTCCTAAAAGTGATGGTCAGAGTCATGGCTGATCATGGTTTCTGGATTTTCTTCAGGTGGCTATGGTATGGATGTAACCAAGAAAAACAAGCGAGATGGCACCGAAGTCACTGAAAGAAGTAAGAGCATGAGACATATCATTATAAAAGTAATAAAAAAATGGAAAAGAGTAAATAATTCATGCCTGATTCCATCACAACTACTGTATCATTTCTAAATTATAGTTTTTCTTGGAGTTGTTTTTTTTTTTTTTTTGCTTTTTTTTCACTGTATTATTTAAAATGTTTTCCTAAGTAGACTTTAATCCTTCCCATAAGATAGCTTTTGTTGATTTTTATTTTAACATACTTGTAATCAAAATGTGTTCTACTTTTTCTCAAAAATGAAAATTACCATTTTGACATAGTTTTCATAATTAGCACTTTTAATAGCTGCATAATATTCTGTGGAATGAATCTGCCAAAGGCGTTTAACCATTTCTCTATTTAGAAGACAGAGCAACAGAAATCCGAAAGAATAACATCCTACTTACTGCAGGGACAAAATTAGAGTAACACTGGTGTCACAGTTGCAATCTACACTGAAACTGAAAACAGACACATTTCTTTTGTGAAACTGCCCAAATGATAAATTCAGAGACATTTAAACTGTCCCCGAAACAGTTCTCTTTCATTCATCCTGTGACTTTCATATATCTCTAATAAAAAAATCCTGGCTTCACAGACTTGGAACGTTAGATTAAGAAATAATTTATTTTTATGTGTCCAAGAATCCCAAAGGTCCACACAATGAGAGATCTAGTGAAGGCTGAAGGATTGTTACTCAAATTAAGCTGCCATTTTAGTCTGAAAAACCATTTCCTGTTATGCATGGAACGCAGTTTCTGCCACAGTTGTCACCCCAGGTTCCTGCCAGGACAAGGAAATCAATTAGGAAAATACCCTGTGACGAAGGAAAAGGGTGGGGACAGCAAGGCTGGTGCAGGATGGAGCAGTGTCGGGCAGGACGGCTTAAATTGGCACAAACGATCCTGCACCTTTTCTCCTTTCACCACCCCTACCAACACACATGCGCACATGCGCACACATGCACATATACCCGGGCATGTGCACACCTGCGCACACTGCACGAGTGTGCTATTAAAGATCCATGACCCGATCTAGATTGTTGCTCCTTTATGTCCCACACAGAGGGCGGTGGTGCTGATGGTCACCGTCAGAGAACAGCGTGGGCCTCACTGCGGTTTTAGGAATCCGCGCACCTCCCCATGTTGCTGCAGGGGAGAAAGCGGTTCAGGAAGGCAACAGGTCTTTCTTCTAACCGGTATTTAAAACATACTGGAAGCTTTTATTACCTCCATAGACTCACCGTCACTTGGGAGTCTAGAGAAACTCAATCTGGGGAGGCAAAGGCACTGGTTCTTCAAGTCTGTCTCCGATGTTCCTTTATCCCTGATTTCACCAAGCACCAAATGTCACTTACTAACCCCCGGCCTTCCTCCACCGCCCCACACTCAGGGATGGCCCTGAAGATTTTAGAATGAATTATGTCCTTCAGACACCCCTAGTTGAAAAAGAAGCACAAAGTACTTATCCACTTCACAGTGAGATCAGCCAGGATGATGCACTGGCCCAGCCGGACTGGGTGACCACTTGGAAGGGGCAGTGCAGACAGAGTGTGGCTCCACACACTTGAGGGTGACTTGAGGCCCTGGTCCTCCTTCAAAGGTGAATCCAGGCCTGGACTGGATCTAACTGTTAAATGAGAGACATGAATGCCAAGGTAAGTCATCCTTCTAATCAGTGGGTAATTCCATTTGGTTCCAAAAGGATATAAACGTATTTTACAGGTACATTAAACCCCATTATTATTGCACATATGTTCATGTACAGAGGGTCAGAGTACATCCCTTAAAGCACAAGTATACAAAAATCCATGTTGAATCTAATTTAAGATGCTGAGCCCATGATAGATGTTAGACCTTGCCAAAATATAGGGAATTCGGTGTGTTAAGATATCTTTTTATTGTCTTTTTCTAGTTATCACGGAAACAGTAACTACAAGACTTACATCCTTGCCGCCAAGTAAGTGACTATCAAGAGCTTTCTTCTCAGCAAGGCATGTGTGAAGGACTCCACATGTAACCTTTCCCATAGGCGCTTACTCTTCAGTTGAGCAAATCCAAAATATCTGAAATCTCTTGTTTAACAGCTATATAGACATTAATTTATATACCACAAAATTCACCAGTTTGAAGTATATATAATTCAATGGTTGTTAAGTATTGTTAACCTTAAAAATAAAACTGCCCGTTATTTTACCAGCAAAATATGGGTTTATTTGGGAATAGCAAAGAATCACAACCTGGAACAAGCAAGCTAAGACAGAACCATAGGCAAGTCCAACAAACAAAGGAGAGGAACATTATTTTATGGAGAAGAAAGAGGAAGCTGAGAGGTGTTGTTTAAATGAAAGACCGTCAGAGAAAAGCAAGAGTTCAGGCTGGTGGATGGTTCCTCACTGGCCAAGTTGCAGGTGTAGTAGATTTCCTGTAGGAGATGCAGTGTACACTTTCCCTGTACATTGGGGCCTGTAATTGATGACCCTTTCCTGTTGAGGATTCTTCTTTTATGTCTGTAATTGACATTAAGTGGCGTGGCTCCCCTTCCAACCCCCTCTCCAGCATCAATTCACTTTAGCGAGGGTTCCTTTTATTAATTTTCACAGTATATTTACGGAGTTGTGCAGCCATTGCAACAATCTAATTTTAGAACATTCCATCACCCCAAAAGGAAACTTCACGACCATTAGCTGTCACCCCCCATTACCACCCCTCTCCCCAGCCCCCAAGAACCATGAATCTATTCTCTGTCTCTATATATTTACGTGATCGGACAGTCGTATCAAAAACCTTATCCAGCCTGAGCATGGAGGGTGGGAGAAGGGAACCAATCAGGCTTCCGTCTGAGTCCACTTGTTTTCTGAGGGGGTCCTTAGGTTGAGTGGATTCTGTATTGGAGAACTGAGCCCTAAAGCTACCCCTGCACCTGCCAGGCAGCCTGGCTTACAGAGGATGGGGACGAGAGGTCAGAGCATGACAGGCCGCCATGCGCCATGAACACCAGCGACACAGAGCTGTCACTCACCCCTTCAACAAGTCTAGTGGCTGCCATTGTCTGTGGCACTGGCCAGGCAATTTCCAAAAGTCAAGCCCAACCCACGTCCTGGCCTTACAGAGCCTTTCATCACTCAGTTGCCTTTTCTAATACCTCAGTTTTCCTAATGAGCAACTTGCTATGCTCCATCCAGAAGACTTTCCTTATAAATGGGGTAGAATATTTGCTCTTGACATTTCTATCACAAACAAACAAATGAGAGTATGGCAGCTTGCACCTGAAAAGGGACCCCCAACCAGCAGGGTCATGGGTGGTAAGCCAGGGGTGGTCTCCACAGCGGAGGAGGAGAGGACCCCCTGGCCTGACTCCACCCATAAATTGTCACCTGCTTCTTGTTTGTGCAGAAGGGGGAACCAGCAACGGCTATGCTAAAACGGGCTCTCTAGGTGGAGGGAGCCGGCTGGAGAAGCACAGCCTGACCCATGGCAGCAGTGGTTACATAAACTCAAGTAAGTGGCTGCTGGTGGAGGGACTGGGGGAAAACAGATGGACAGGGCAGAGGGAGTCCTACAAGGAGAGGGATGGTCACAACGGCTTGTCATCCTTTCCAAATGCCCCCAATTGTTTGTATAACTGACACAAGATCCCAGCCAAGGTGCTACTTTCAAATCAGCCGCATTTGAAGCCTCCTTACAATGGGATCAATTTTCATTAAGTCCCCAATATAAATAACAATCCTCAAGAATGCTTTGTGGGGAGGTCGCTCTTTTCCCACTGAATCACTCTCTTGCAGCCACTTCTTTTAGGGAAGGGTGTGTACACAAGAGGGTTTACAATTTGAATTAACAACAAAAACAAAAGAAACTTAACGACTGGGTTACTCTGCTCAAGGAGTCTAGCGACACACAATCCCACACTGAGTTTCCACTGGGCAAGCATCCAACACAGGCCCATTGTTCCCAATGAAACACTCTTTCACGGTGGTAGCTTTCAAACCAAAACAAGACAGCAAGCAAGGCAAACAAAACAAAGAACAAGCACACATATAACCCCTGAGGCCGTTTAAACCATCTTGGATTGACACTGAAAAAGAAGACCCAAGACACACAAATAGCCAGGTTGACCAAGAGGCGTGGTTGCTGTGAGCTGTCAGGGAACACCTCGTCGGATTGTATTCTGGTCCATCCAGCAGTGAGCTGCAATTAAATGCCAGGTCCTCAAGAAAAATCCTGCCAGAGCCTCTCCATTGCCATGTGCAGCCATGTCCACAAAGGGCCCCCCCGCCTTCCTTCTATGGTTAGCTGGGGAAGGACCCTGGTGATGATCCCACCTCCCATTTCTGAGCCGCCGCGGGAGTGCCCAGGGGGACCCCGTCAGCAGCGTTCTCAGAAGGTCCTTGGGGCCTTCCGGACGGTCCTCTTTTATCTTGAGCAGCCTGAGTGTAGTCAGTATAACTGCAGGCCAGTCTGAAGTGCTGTGAGAGTTGATGCTTTTCCCCACTCGCAGGTGGGAGCACGCGGGGCAATGCCTCCACATCCAGTTACAGGAGGGCTCACTCCCCGGCCTCCACTCTGCCCAACTCACCAGGCTCCACCTTTGAAAGGAAAACTCACATCACCCGCCACGGAACATATGAAGGTATCAGTCCCATATATTTTATTTCATTTCATTTCATTTCATTTCATTTTAGAGAGCGAGAATAAGGGGGTGAGGGGCAGAAGGAGAGGGAGAGACAGAATCTTAAGCAGGCTCCACGCCCAGTGTGGAGCCCAATGCAGGGCTCCATCTAATGACCCTGAGATCATGACCTGAGCGGAAATCAAGGGTCCGATGCTTAACCGACTGAGCCGCCCGGGCGCCCCTCAGTCCCACAGATTTTAGAACTACTCTCTTCCCCAAAAGAACTTCACTCATCCTTTGAGGATGGAATTATTGGCCACCTGTGTTCAGCTGTTTCTGCCCTCAACTTTCTCTTTACTCGTGTTTTGATGTGGTTTGGAGTGTTGGGGTCTGGAGCCAACAGCCAAGAAAGAATTCTCGAGATGTCTTTAGTGCAAAAAGTTTGTTTTATGATAGCTCAGGGACAGGACCATGGCAAGAAAGAGCTGCTGCCCTAGGATTGTGAGGAGCAACTGATTATATACTTTGGAGTTCGGGGGAGTAAAGACAAAGGGAAGTTCCAAAAGGGTTTTCATAATGCTGAAGAAGACTCACCGGATACTTGAGGCCTGGCTATTGTCAAGCTAAGGTTGTTTTTCTTTTTTTTTTTTTAAGATTTTATTTATTTGACAGAGAGAGAGAGAGGGAGAGTGTGCACAAGCAGAGGGAGCAGCAGGGCATAGGAGAGGGAGAAGCAGGCTCCCCGCTGAGCAGGGAGTCCGATGCGGGACTCGATCCCAGGACCCTGGGACCATGACCTGAGCCAAAGGCAGATGCTTAACCGACTGAGCCATCCAGACACCCCAAGCTAAGGTTGTTTTTCCCTCTAGCACAGCACTGACAGTAAGACAGTTGGGAGCTTCCTGGAAGAATGTTATACTCTGCCTGCCTCAAGTATTTGTTAATGGGCTGCAGGTTATAAGGAAATTTAATTTCATCTACATTTCCTTCTGCCTTTGTTTCCCACATCAGTTTCCTTTCCTTTATGGACTCAAGTTGGAGATTTCATTGACTTACCCACCCCCTTATTCATTCATCCATTCAGTATTTTATCACATATCTACCATGTTTTTAACACCGTATGCAATGCCTTAGTGGACACCATAGGGGCCAAGGGCTGGCTGCCCCAAGACAGGCCACTCTGGCACAAACATTATTTTGAGTTAAAAGCAGTCAGAACCCAGCAGATTCAGGAAAAGCTTTTTACCTCCCCCTCAACTGTCTGCTTATACCAAGAAGAGAGCTATTAACAGAGATTCCCCTACCCAAGACACTTACCTACATAAGGCAATCTTTGTTTTCCAACCATCTCCTCTCACCTTCCTGCTAATGGCCTTTCTGCCCTTTGTATCCTCAGACCCCTACCCCTCTCCTCAGCTCACACAAGCATCATGTTGCCTTCTCTGGAATTTCCATGTCTGTGTGCATTCCCTGTATGTACAAAACTAAATTTGATTTTCTCCTTTCTCCTGTTAGTCTGTCTTATGTCAGTGTGATTCTTAGTCCCTCTATAAAGATCTTGTAGGGCAGAGGGTACCCACCCTTCCTCTCCAACACTTAAATGAATTAGACGTGAGGCCATCTAGGGGGCGCAGTCGGTTAAGTGTCCGACTCTTGGTTTCGGCTCAGGTCATGATCTCAGAGTTGTGAGATTGAGCCCCCCATCTGGCTCTGTGCTCAGTGTAGAGTCTGCTGAAGTTTCTCTCCCTCTCCCCCTGTCCCTCTCTGCATGCACTCATTCTCTCATGCTCTCTCTCTATATATATAAAATAAACAAATCTTTTAAAAAGGAGAAATGAATTAGACATAGATCTTGTCTTCAAGTTGCTTCTGGTCTAATAGATTAGCTAAGATGACAGGTAAAAACTATGATGTAAAGTTGAAGGGGCTGAGCGTTTCCAGCTGAGTGTTCAGGGAAAACTCTATGGAGAGGTGGCCTCTGAGCTGGGCCTTCAGGATGTGTGACATTTGAGGCCTGGGGGGGGGGGGGGGGGGGGGCGCTCCAGCCTGCAGGGGGCGCACTCAGCACAGATGGGCAGAAGTCAGGGCTGGGCAGCAGGCCGCTTGGTCCTGATGTGAAGAGAGGTGGAGGGGCTCAGATTCAGGGCTGGCCTGTGATGTCTGGACTCTATTCTGCAACACTAAGAAGCCACTGGGATTTTTGAGTAGAGAGTCGATCCTCTTTGAGGGCCAGGACTAGAACTCCGGAAGCCATGTACAGGAAGAACAGGGAGGAAAGAGGCTGAACATGGTGACAAGTTAGAAGATGCTTATAGTCAAGGGCAAACTTGGCTGGGATTAGGGCGGTGGCAATGGGAGAGGAAACAAGGAGCGGGAGATGGAATTGATGTTTGACAATTGATTAAATACGAGGGGAGAGGGAGGAGAAGGGAGTCCGGGCCACTGAGATTCAAGCACAGGTGGCTGGGTCCACAGTGGTGCCAGCGACTGAGAGAGGGGCGCCGGAGGCAGGCCCCCATGTGGACGAGCTCAGTAATGCTCCCAGGTGGGGCTCCCAAGCAGGGAGTGGGAGTGGGGCGCACAGCACGTGAGCTCAGGGAAGAGGTCGGGCAGGATACCCAGTTTGAAGCCATTTACAAAGAGATGTTAGTAGAAGATGGAAGACTAAGGAATCAGCCAAGGAAGGGAACAGGAAAGCAGAAGGGAGCAAAGAAAGATAAAAGTGGGGATGAAACGGAAGGAGGAGCCAGAGGACACAGGAGGAAGAGGAGTCTGGGGGGTGGGGAGAGCAGGACCCCGAGAGAGACATGGAAGTCAGTGCAGGAACGCACTCAGGGTCAAGAAGCAGAAGGCGGGCGGAGGACATCTGGGTTCGGCTCCTCAAGTCCCCTCAGTGCCTGGTGACTGCAGAAGCCGGTTTGGTGGGAAACAGATGAGCCAGGCAGCAGGGGGTCTGACCGGGACTGGAGATGGGTCCCGGTGCTGGAGAAGCAGGACTGAGGGATGGGTTCGCCAGTACGTGATTTAAGACCCAGAGCTGTCAGGGGGTCTGGTGGGGGGGCGAAATCCAGGCTTGTGTCACCACAGTGCCGTGTGATGTGAGGCCTGCCTGGGGCCTTCATTGTACCGTCCGCGTTCGGGACGAGCTTCACAAGGTCAGTGACGCTCCCATGCTGACAGCACATTTGCTTGACCAACACTGGTACAGGAGAAACCCAGTCAGGAGCTTAAAAACAAAAAAAGAAAAGCAAACCTGCTTTCCTGTGTTCCAACCCTTCGCCGTCTGAAGTAGATCTGTGATCAGGATGAATCTCGGCAGCTGGGTCCAGCAGGCGCGTCCTATTTCAAGAGCGAGCCCGCTGCCGAGCACCTACATCCTCCTGATCCAGGGCTGCCGAGGCTCAGAAGGGGGCACCCGGCGCACCTTCCCCCCTCCGAAGCCCCCCAGCTCGCGTGGCCATGGGTACGAAGTGTTTTCTCGCCCTGCAGGGAGCTCCAGTGGCAACTCTTCTCCGGAGTACCCTCGGAAGGAATTCGGTAGGTCCTTTCCTTATTTTCTGAAGGCACGGTCGGATGCGCTAGGGAAATGCCTGCGGTCAGGGGTGGGGGGTGGGGGGACACTGAGTTCAGTGGATTCTTCTAAAGGACTTTGACCCTTGCTGATCAGTTTTTCCCTTGCTCTTTATCCTGAAGCATCTTCAGGCCACAGTCAGCCACGTTAACTTGCTGCCATTAGCCATTGCTCCTGACACTACCAAAATGGCAAGTTGGTCACACAAGGCTCAGACTTGGACAGAGAAGCCCCTAAGGCCAGGCAACAATTGTAGGGTGTGTCTTTCCGCAGGATGCACAGGGACCTCCCAGCAAAGAGCAGCAGGGGTTCGAATGCACACACACCACAAACATCGCAGCCCCCCCCCCCCCGGCTACAGCGGTCAGCAAAGGGGCACATTTATATGCCACGTGAAACCCTAGGCTGTCTCTTCACTTGGCCTTAAGTTTGTGGTCCATGTTCTTGGATTCTCACAGTGCATATGAATTGATATGATCATTGTACAGTGATTATAATTTTACTGCTTTGCTTATATCAGGAAGACCAAGATCTGGCCATTTTTTTGAATACATTTGGTCAGTGTAGACAGCCAGCCCCAATGACTAGGCTTCCAAATGATTACCTTAGTTAACACCTTAAGTGTGAGCCAATTTAACATTCATTTCACTAACCCCCTAATGCATCGGAGCCTTGCAGAACTTGCTCTGCCCTTGGGCTGTGAGGTCATCGTTATTAAGCGTCCACCATCGAACTCAGGTGCTTTGGATTCACTGTGGGGCTAATGATTGAACTAGGGAAGCCAGGTGGACGCCTCCACATGGACACGTTCCATCACCTCGTCCTGAAGCGGAGCTGTCTGGGCAGGGCTCCCAGGGAGGAAGTGGGATGCACAGGGCTTGAGCTCCGAGAAGAAGGCAGGGCAAGATACTCAGTTTGGAGTCCTTTACAAAGACTTTACACAGTATTAGTAGAGACCCAGAGGATGGCTCCCATCTGGATATAAAGTCACAATGAAAATAATCCCCCCCCCCCGCCCCGCTCAAACAGATCTCCTTCCAGGTCAAAAATATCTAGTGTGCCACCTCTTCTGTGCCTAAGATTACTTTTCTTTGTTCCTCAGCATCTTCTTCAACCAGAGGAAGGAGCCAAACACGAGGTGAGCTCTGTGGCTGGGTTCAGTTCAGTTCATTCAACAAGTTTTTTCTGAGCATCTAATGTGCGTGCTCAGATTTGAGCCAGAAAATGGGAGGAGTAGAGAAGCCTAAATAAGGGTGGTTCCTGCTCTCAAGGAGCCTACAGCGTCCTGGGACTCTTCGGCTGGCCCCATCAGGATGCGAAGGGTAGTTTGGGGCACCGATCTAACATGGAAGTGGAAGTAAGGGTACAAACACCTGGTAACCACCTGGGGACTAGTTTGTTCTGTGGATTATGAAGATACTAGTGCCACATCTGGCTTCTCTTGGAGTCTCCTGGTTGACTTCAACAAGATGCACTGTAATTGCCTTTACGTAGCGAGAAATGAACAAAAGCCCTTCTTTTTCAAGTTAGTCCAGGGGACAGAGGGCTCCGTGACAGTTTTTCGTTCTGCAAGTCTGCCCATGGATAAGGCTCTAGGATGGAAATGGGCTCCTGGGGAGGGCTGGCCCGGATGCATCTGGTGACGGTGGGGGGCAGGGGGAGTGTGTCCGGGCTGTGCTGAAGGCAGAATTTTCACGGGCTCCGGTAGCTCTCCGTGATCACTCTAGACTTCCAGGGACTTTATTGCATCAGTAACTCGAAAGTTAGGAACACACAAACCACCCACAACTTTAGGCTAATAGTTGAAAGATGTCAGTGGCCCACCTGAAGCTAACTGATAATGTCAAACCCAGAGGTGGCTCAAGTGGCTAAGTAAAAGGTATGGGTTTTAGAATTCCGTCTCCTGCATCAGAAACCCAGGAGGCAGGAGAACAGCTTGGTTTGAGCAGCTAGGAGACGGGCACCAGGAAGGGGGTTGGTCATTGCTGGTGGTGATCCAGGCTCCTGCTCAGCCTGCGATCTCATCAGAGCATGTCCAGGTGCTGGGAGGTATGCAGTGGGCTGGTTAGGGTGTGGGGAGAGGATCCCTCCTTTTAAGCAGCACTCGTTCTGGGCACACTTAGGTTTTCTGTTCCCAGGACAGATCTCAGAGCAGCCTACATTTCTTTCTGCTGCTCAGAGCTCAGGGTCGGGCTCCTTCATTTATACCTTCTTCATCTCTTCCCTTGTACAGAGAGCGAAATCCGAGTCCGACTGCAGAGCGCATCCCCATCTACCCGATGTAAGTGGTCACTGTCTGAAAACAAAGGATCCAGGAATCCAGGGTCACCATGGCGTGCATGCATGTGTGTGTGCATGGGTGTATGTGTGTGGTCAGTCACTCGATCATAAAACGTGTCGAAGGGCCTTCTGTGAGAGGAACCCTGGCTGAGGTGCCAGGGGTCAGGAGCTGAGAAACTCCTGTTCCCTGCTGCTGATAGGGAGATAGAAAACCATCCCACCATGACCTCTCAGGGAGCTGAAGGAGCAGGGAGCCAAAGAAACCCTCCTGGGTCAGCGTCCCTTGAAAGGAGACGGAAGGCTCCATGGGACGAGCTGGCATGAGACCCTTGAGGAACATAAGCTCAGACATTGGAGGAATGTTCAGTGTGGCCAAAGGAAAAGGAGCAGGAGGGGACCTTAAGGTTGGAGGAGAGTCAGAAGTAAGTGGAGTGTGAGAGTTTGAAGTTTATTTTGCATGTCTGGGATGCCCCAGTCCCTGTCCATTGACTCTATTAGACTCCTGCTCTTATTAGAGGGGACTGGACATTTTGAAATGAACCCAACTGATAGGACGGGAGCCAAGTACAAAGAGTAGGAGGAGAAAGAGGTTGGTTGACCCAGGAATCAGAGACTGGGGCTGGCCCAGAAATCTCCACGCCCCGGGGCCCTGGGGTCCAATGCTGTCTCCCCAGAGTCCTTCCAGGCTGGGCAGGGCTGAGCCAAGGTTGGAGCTTTCAGGGAAGGGGGTGCCTGGGCAGTCCTCCAGCACGTGTTGTGTGCAAACCTGTCTCTTAAGCGCTGCCCTTGCATGATGCCTCCCTCCTCTCCTAACTTGCCCTGTTGGGAGGCACAGGGAGCTTGCATGTGACCTTGCTACAGGTAATAGTGGCCAAATGAACTTGAACTCACACAAAAGCAGCATACTGTTAAGAAGTTATGGGCCACAAATTCCTGTGACACTCCAGAGCGTACAAGGTCAGGGACCTAGTATTCAAGGTGTCCTGGCAGGGGATGAGACCACTGTTGAACCATTTGTTTCAAGGGATCTGGTTCTCACTGCTTTGGGTGTAAATCCTCGAATCCCGCAATCTAGGATGACAGGGCCTTCTAGCCACAGAATTCTCCCTGTGGTGCCTGATGAGGGAATCTATACTGAGGACCTCCCCATGGAGGCGCTGTATTTATGAGGCCATTAATATTACAAAATGCGAGCTTGATAAGTGCTATAAATTGACAAAATGCAAAAATTAAAAGGCTGACCAAAACTATCCCAGCGTGTGAAGCAGATGCCATCCCCCCCTCATATTCTGGATACCATTATTGTTCCTGCCACTGCGGTTGGACTCAGGAAAGAATCCTGGGCCCAATGGAAAATGCGGGGATTACCTTACAGGGACAGAATTGGATGATGTTAAGCGTTTGCTCAAGGGGAGCCGATCAGCAAGCGTGAGCCCTACCCGGAACTCCTCCAACACCCTCCCCATCCCCAAGAAAGGCACGGTGGAGACCAAGATGGTGACGGCGAGCTCCCAGTCAGGTCAGTCCTGGGGCCCCGGCTGCCGTGGAGGGAAGGGAACGAGGGGGCAGAGTTACCCCGGCCCAGGGTCTCAGCCGTGCCCCAGCAGGCCTTCCAGGTTGTGGCAGAGACCTCACAAGGCACTGAGCGTCCACGCTGCATGCTGTGTGACCACGTGGGCTGCACCCTGTTGGCTCCACCATCCCGTGAGCGTGTGGCTGGGCTCCAGATCCTAGAGATTCTCTCCCAGGACATTCTTGACCTCTCTCGGGAATGTGTTGGCCAGGTTCCCCAAATGAAGACTACTGGGGACACTTGTAGTATTATCCTTCATTTATTCAGTGAATATTCTGTGGCTCCTCTATGCCGAGTACCAGGCACTGAGGAGAAGCAACAAAGGAGACCCAGCCCTTCGTGGGGGTGAGGGCCTCTGGGGAAGCCAGACCAATAGCCAGGAGCTTGTAGTCAAGTAGGATGAGTGTTGTGGAACCCTCCGAGATCACATGCCTACCAAGTGGGTTGGGGGCAGGGGAGGGCAGAACAATGAATAAGCAGATCCTCAGAGGGAGAGGAGGAAAGCAGCCAGTTGTACTGTGATGTGAAGCTTTCTTTCACTCCTGGAAAGGAAAAAAAAACCCTTGAGATCGTGACCAGATCGTGACCTGTCTCTTGTTTTGTAAATATAACACCAAACCTCAGGGCAGTTTTTATGACCTGCATGGCCAGCTCCCCCCAGGGTAGTGAAGAGGCAGAATTGGCTTCAGATCTGAAGGAGCACCAAAGCCCCCTCCCAGGGGCAGAGTGGCCCTTGGGTCTGGTGGGCACGTAGGAATGTTTACGGGGCGCTTACCGGGGAACATGCCCTCAGCGCAGGATGGTCGCAGAGCCAGGCCTTTGCTGTCTGTGCCTGCCGCGTGCCTGGAAGTCGGCGTGGGATTTGCTGTTCCCGGGCATCTGTGGGAACAGAAGGTGGAATCAGCAAGAGATGGAGAGACCATTGGTCCCCACCACACCAGCACACCGAGAGGTGGGGAGGGGATCTTGGAAAAATGGGCAGACCCCAGAGCAAAACTGACCTACTTGAGATTTCACCAAGAGCCAGCAAGCATTTCTTTTTTTTTTTTTTTTTTTTTTTAAAGATTTTTTTATTTATTTATTTGACAGAGAGAGAGAGAGAGAGACAGCTAGAGAGGGAACACAAGCAGGGGGAGTGGGAGACGGAGAAGCAGGCTCCTGGCCGAGCAGGGAGCCCGATGCGGGGCTCGATCCCAGGACCCTGGGATCATGACCTGAGCCGAAGGCAGACGCTTAACGACTGAGCCACCCAGGCGCCCCGAGCCAGCAAGCATTTCTAACACAAGAGATCAAGTTTTCACCAGCTCCAGGGTTTCGGATGGAAGTGGGCTGACCAACTTCCCTGGACTGAGGGAGTTCCCAGACATGGGACCTTCAGGACTAAACCCAACTGCGCTACACTGACCCGAGTGGGTTACCCCAGCACGGAGTGCCAATTTGTCTCTCACTGGGGTGTGGGCGTGCCTGTCTGGTTCTAGTGTCCGGCACTTATGATACCACCATCCTGGATGCCAACCTTCCATCCCACATGTGGTCTTCCACCTTGCCAGCGGGGTCCTCCATGGGGACCTATCACAACAACGTGACAACCCAGAGCTCGTCCCTCCTCAACACCAACGCCTATTCTGCAGGATCAGGTACGTGGTACAGGGCACTTCCCTTCCCACCCCTGGACCCCTTGCACCTTTACTGGCCCTGAGGGACCCCTCTGGTATTGACTCTCACCGCGGGTTCCCTGAGGGGTTTTCTGTAGCCCCATGTCCCACGATTTTCCCAGCTCAGTTCAGTCTCCAGGTGTTTCTTTTGGTGGGTCCCCTCTGAGAAGGACTATAGCACAGTGTATCAGAAAAAAAATGTCATGAGAAAGAACATGAAAACAAATCTAAAGAGCCTAGTTTCACTCCACATGGATAAACTGTGCCCTTGGGTACATCAGTTAACTTCTCTGGGCTTCAGACGCCTTCTCTGCGAAGTGGTGACTCACCAGAGGGGCTTTGGCTGGACCCCGTGTCCACTCGATGACCCAAGGACCATCCCTTGGCTAGGACCCAAGGCACACCACAGATGGTTGGGTTCTCTGGTGCAAGGCAAGCACCCAAGATTTTCCTAAAACCAGCAATGTAACAAAACCTAAAAATGCAGCTCTGCCCCTCCTCCCGGGGCTTCCGTACCCCTGCTTCTTCTGGGCCCAACATCCCTCTCACTGGTCTTCCTCCTCCCCTGCAGTCTTCGGAGTTCCAAATAACATGGCACCCTGCTCTCCCACGCTGCACCCGGGGGTCAGCACCTGCTCCTCAGGTCAGTGCTCGCCAGCTTGCATCGCCTTTTCTCGGAATGTCTGCTTAAAAAGTTAGGGATGCTCCCTCCTGCTGAGGAGAACAGTGGTTTCCGCAGAAATGTCCTTTCTGCAGAAATGTCCTTTCTGCCCCCGAGCCTGAGGACTTCCATCAGTGCACACAGGGACATAGGTGCAGGGCCCAAGGGGTGCCTGCCTGCAGTCGTAGGTAGAGCTCGGCCCCCAGGGCCAAGGCCTAAGGTGGAGGGGCCAGAGGCCTCACCTACCTGCTTGTCCTGTGTTGGTTCCTTTCTCTTCTATGAGTGGTAGAGAAATGGGGGCAAAGGGGCTGAGTCAGCGCTCTGGCCATTTTCAGGTAGAAAGTATTGTTAGGTTAGAAGGATCTGACTTTAGAAATTTTTTTTTGAAGATTTATTTATCTGACAGAGAGAGATCTGGGATCGTGACCCGAGCCGAAGGCAGGCACCCAACCGACTGAGCCACCCAGGTGCCCGAGGATCTGACTTTAGATCTTTTTATAAATACTGTAGTTCACTGGGGGCTCAACCAGGGTTACTGCTTAGTTCCCAGTGCAAACATGACCATTTTAAAGAAACATGTATTCACTCTATTTCCACATAACTGCCTGTTATGTAAATGTTACCAGTCCCCATATTTTTTTTTTTTTTTAAGGACTCTGTCTTCTCTCTCTGTTACTGTGATTAATAAATAAAATGATGTGGGCCTTCTTTATTTACTTCCCTGGTATATCCACAAGTGTGTGTGTAGCATTTTCGTTTCCACACCTCCATTTGACTAGAGCCCCACCAAACCCAGAAGACAGCGGGTTCACATTTCATTCCTTCTGCCTTTACCCTTCTGAGGAAGGTGGGCTGATCTTGGACCCAGGATCTGTGCCCCAAACACTAGAGACAATGGAATAAGGGAAGCTGTTAACTGGGGAGGAATAAGCTTCTGCACATTACTTAAAGACCAACAATCAGCCTCTGAGATCATAATGGGGGCTAGGGGAGTTTTATGTGTTTAAGTCTCGAGGAGGAAGTGTTCCAGGGAAAAGCAGGGGTATGCTAGGCCAGCCCTCCTGTGTCTGCATCCCATGCCCACAGTTCCACACTGTGCACCAGGGCGCCCCAGCAAACAGGGACCCCTGGGATATTTTTAAGTAGGCTCCACACCCAGTGCAGAGCCCAGCTAGGGGCTTGAACTCACGACCCTGAGATCAAGACCTGTGAGCTGAGACCAAGAGTCAGACACTTAACCGAGGGAGCCATCCAGGTGCCCGGACCCCTGGGATGTTTTTGAATGTGCTGGGATACAGCGACATCTGTCAGACCCCGTGCAAATGACCATTCTTCAGTTGTGTGCGCTCACTACCCAGTGCTTGGAACTGCTGGTAGCTTTTGGCCTGCAGTGGGGGACCCCCATGTCACTCGCAGTGTGAGAACTGAGCATGCTGGGCAAGGTGTCCTGTGCAAAGGCTTTCATCGTGGAAGTGATTTGGGGGGTCCAGGGGCTGCCTCAAGCTAAGGGTCCCCCAACCTGCGCTCACCTGCCCCCCCTTGCTTTCGCAGTGTTTGGCATGCAGAACAACCTGGCACCCAGTTCGTCCACCCTGTCCCACGGCACGGCCACCGCCTCTACAGGTCTGTATCCCAGGTGTGGCGCCCCTGGGCCCCGGGCAGTGATGCCTCTCGGCAGCTCTAACTCACAATATCCCTTTTCAGTAACTGAATCGGAGGCACCAAAATGTCTCTCAAACTCCGTCAACCTTTCCCACCAAAGTAACAGCCCCCCACCTCCCAACCTAGAGATGCCAACTTCTGTCATGCGCTGGCTCGGACATGAGGGGAACCACGGGGGAGCCAGTGCTGTGGCCACATGTATGGCCCTGTCTCAGTGCACATTGATCATCTGGCTGATTTCCTGGGGCACCCCCTGTGCAGGCCTGGGGAGGGGGAGCAGAAGAGGTGTGACCCTTAGCCTTAGCCCTCAACTTGCTTACTGTTTACTTGGAGTAGAGAGTCTAATACACGTGAAACAACTGGGCATCCTATAAGACAACATGAATCCAGCTATGCAAAGCAGGTGTTTGGGTTATAGGAGTTCCGAAGGGAAGGAATCCTAGGAGGACTTCATGGAGGAGGAGGAATTTTGGAACAGTCCTAAAAGGATGAGGATTAGACCAAAGAAAGTTCATCCATACTCATTGCTGCCCCTGTGGCTGGAGAGAGTTGCCTTCATTATTACTGTTCATTTTATTTATTATTCTTACTGTCCTCTTCTCACCTCGGGGGCTGGTCAGGCTGCTTCTGAGCTTCGTGGAGCTGCCCTCTCACACTGGCCCCGCTCACTCAGCAGTTCCTTTCTTGCAGCGTATGGTGTGAAGAAGAACCTGCCGCAGAGCCCCGCTGTCGTGAGCACCGGCACGTCCACCTCTGCCGGTGAGCGCTGTCCCCGGCTGCCGAGGGCAGGCTTGTGCAGGGCTCTATGGTGACACCCGCTATATGCGAGGAGATCGAACCCATTGCTGGTCTGAGGTCTGCAAACGTGACTCGCGCCAGAGTCCCCCCAGTTGCCAGGACAGAGCAGAGATGGGTGTGCCCCTGACCCTACCTGGGCCTTCCCGTTCAAGGGGTGGGGCAGGGAGCTCCACCCTCCACAGCTGCCTAGGGTCAGGCATTTGCACCCCAGCCCCCAGCAGTGTCTCGAAGCCCCCGGCCTGCTCCTGCTACATGTTCCCCAGTGTAAGACCTAGGGAGCCCCTCAGAAGGTACCACCCCACCACACACACTTCTGATAGGATCTTTATCAACTTGGGCTCACCGCAGCTGGTGGGTTCTTTCCTCCATTGCTCTGATCCTGTTGCTTCCTTCCATTCAACAATTTGTTGATTCAAAAAAGATTTACTGAGCACCTGCTTTGTATGAGATGCTGTTCTCAGGGCCCAAGCAGAGGCGTGAACAAGGCGGACTAGATTCCCACTTCACCAGGCTGACCGCTGCAGTGGAGGAGGCAGATAGACAGGGAGACCAAGTACAGGAGAGGATGACCGAAAATAACACCCACTGGAAGAAATAGGTGGCTCGCTAGAGACAGGAGTGTGTGTACCTTAGATCGGGTGGTCCGGAAGGGCTCCCCCCAACCCAGGACGGGAACCCGTGAGGCTGAAGGTTAGAAATGAACCCACCATGTTAATTAAAGAAGTGCCTGCCTGACAAGGGGACTGTGGCCCTTTCACTAAAGATCCTATAACGTCCAGGTGGGGAGGCAGCTTCAAAGGTCAGGCACCCAGCGCTTCTGACATTGACCTCTGATGGCCAGGCCCAGCCGGGCAGGGGAGGGTGCCTTTGGTCCCGAGGAGGCTTCTTAGTAACCACTGTCGGTGAGAGCAGGAGGCCCGCAGACGTACCCGCTGATCTCTCCCTTTCCCTCCCTGCTCTTCTCTTCCTCCTTCTTCCTCTTCTGCTCATTTCTTCCCTCTCCCTTGGCCGGCTCCTCTGCTCCCCAGCCTGCACCACAAATGTCCAGAGTGATGATCTCCTGCACAAGGACTGTAAATTCCTGATCCTGGAGAAAGACAACACACCGGCCAAGAAGGAGATGGAGCTGCTGATCATGACCAAGGACAGCGGGAAGGTCTTCACTGCCTCCCCGGCCAGCATCACTGCAAGTACGAGGGGGCCCACACTATGCAGGTTTCAGAAGAAAGGCAGACCCTGTAGGAGGCCAAATGTCCCAGCAAGGTGGTTTGAGACATTTTAATAAGAAAACCACAGTCACCCCATTTAAATAGCCTGCCTGAATAGGGTGTTCCAGGGTCTGCCTTGAATGTAGATAAACATTCAGGAAAATCCTGGCAAAAGGCTCCCAGAGGGGTCTTTGGGCAATGGGAAGTCTAAGCACAAACACAGATGTGGGAGATTAACTAAGGAAAGCCGGGCCCTCTTGCTACCCGGTGTCCACGCAGGAGTGGCTCTGGGGCAGGCAGGGAGCGAGGACAGAATACCCCGGATGATCATGGGTTGTGCGCACAGCATCTTTTTCAGATGACACCCTCAAGAAAGAAAAACAAGCTGCCTACACTGCGGACACCTGCCTGGTTTCAGAAGCTAATGGTGAGAGGAAATCTGAGACTGTCCCTCTGACTTCGGTCTGTCTGCATCTCATTTATTTATATTCTGAGACCTTGCTACTCAAGAGTGCGGCCTCCGGCCCAGCGGTGCGGGCGCCACCCAGGAGCCTATTAGAAATGCAGAGTGCCAGGCCCTGGCCCCACAGCTCCGCAGTGGTCTCGTGTGTGCGTGTGTGTGACTGCAGTGGATGCCTTCCTGGGGTGCGTCTGACGTCTACGGCAGGATTGTTTTTCTCCGCTTACTCCCTGTCCCATAATTTTCAGAACTACTAGAAAATGCTTCACAAAGCACTTGCTACGTTTATTTTTTTTTTCTTCTCAAATATTTGGATTCTGTCCCACATAACTGCATTTCTCTGCATGCTCTGGGCCCTGTAGACTCTCCCCAGATCACTGATTTCAGGGAGGTCAGTAAAGGAAAAGTTGGGTCCCAGAACATCTTTTAAAAATGCAAATGCAGTCCATTACAGTCTTCGGCAGGCCTGACTCTAAGGAAATGCTTACTTTGAAGACATATATTTTAGGGTTGGAAATGGGGCTGTGGAGACAAAGATTGCCAGATCTGATGAAAGCTGTAAACAGTGTTCCCAGAAAACTTCACATGTGCCCACAAACACTCAGTGGTCCAATAGCAGGAGGGACTCCTGCGCTAGCCCTCTGCCCCTCTGTCCCTCCGCCCCAGGTGAGGAACGTGTTCGGAGTTCCTGAACCAAGAAATCAAGAGTCCTTTCTCATAAGCACATATATCGTTTGAATGCGAATGTCACCCCTAACGTGGAACTCCAAAAATGTCCTGGGCTTTAAAGATTTAAGGTCGCAAGAAGGTTAAGACCCTGCTTTTTCCCTTGACAAGTGCTTGTCAAAAGCCATGTCTCTCTCGATGGAATTGTTGCAAGTACGCCATCAGCGAGGACTGAGGGAGGGAGGGTCCCCGCCCAGTGGCTCCTCCGCGGGCTCGGTCAGCATGTTTCCCTCAAGCTCTGCCCACAGTCCACTCATGGGCTGTCCTGTGGGCTCCTGTCATTGAAAAGCTTGGGTTCAAACCTGTGTCCTTGGTGTTTGCCTTCCAGGAGACGTGAAGACCGTGTCCACCAAGGGCAAGGCCGCCTCAGCAGGTGAGTGATGACAGCAGGTCCTGCGGGGACAGGGGGGCAGGAGCTGACGGGGCTGGTGGTGATGGATGGAACAGATGACCCCCCTCGCCTGCAGCTGGGGCACACAGGAGTGTTTCCCTGAAGGCCTGAAGGCAGCAGAATGGAGGGCCAAGGGGCGCAGGCTGGGGGCTGGAGCAGGGCTGCCGCAGGAGCTCAGCCCCGGGGGTGGGGCTCACAGGCCGTCCAGGGTCCTCCAGCCTCAGGAACCCCCTGCCTGGGCTTCCGAGGCCCCTGAGACCACATGCACATCTCCAGCCCTTTACACTTAGCTCCCTTGTTTCCACAGTCTTGTGAGAGTTAGGGTTATCAGGTTATCAGGGTTATCAGCCCATTTTAGTCAGAAAAACCCTTTTCACTTTAAAAAGAAAAAAGCTGGCCACCCCCATAGGTGCGGAGTGTAATTCCGGGCACCACAGGGGTTACAAAGAAGGAGCAGTGGGAATGGAGACGGGGAGCTGGGGACACTTTGGGTTTGGCCATAATCAAATGCGGAGCTGGTAGCAAATCAGCGGTCATCAAGATGTTTAAGCTCCGGGCCACGCGCTGAGTCCTGAGCTCACTGCCTTGCGTGCCTTATCGCCCTCATTCGGCAACCATCCTAAGAAGGAGGCAAGCTTTTAACCCCATTCCGTAAGAAAGGGAATGGAGGGGAAGGGACCCCCTGCGGGCCGCACACTGGGGCTGCTCTGGCTCTTCACCAGCCCCGGGGCCCTATGTTCCGTCCAGGAGCCAGCCGCCGCCTCTGTGGAGTCGCCAGCCCCAACCAGCATTCACTCAGGCCCCGAGCAAGGCCCCCAAACCCGGAGAATTCGGAGGGAAGAGGGCGCAAGCCTGCTGCATGCACCTTACCCTTCCTCTGTCTTCCGCAGAAATCCACAACTACAGCCACCGCGGCGGGGGCAGCGGCGGGGGCAGCGGCGGGGGAGGCGGCGGGGGCGGCCCGTGGGGGGCAGCACCGGCCTGGTGCCCCTGCGGCTCCTGCTGCAGCTGGTGGAAGTGGCTGCTGGGCCTGCTGCTCACCTGGCTACTGCTGCTGGGGCTGCTCTTCGGCCTCATTGCTCTGGGTACGTGACAGCAAGGGGCCCGGCGACAGGCCCCACTGCCCGTGCAGACGGCAGGAGTCGGCCCGGCCCAAGGATGGAGGGACCAGAGTGGGTGGGTGCAGACCCCTTGTTACTGCAGATGAGCACACTGAGGCTCCGGAGGCGGCCGAGCTGGGGTGCCTGTGTGGCTCCCAGCCCCAGGGCCCTCTGTCCCTGGAACAGCCTGCTAAGCAAGCCTTTGGCTGCCCTTACTAGACAGGCCAGGCCTTGCCGTAGCCCCATGGCTTTTCCCCTCTCCCACGCCCCGTATGGGTCTCTGTGTGGCCCCCCGCACCCACACCCCGGGAGAAGGGCCCCCCCCCACCGCGCTGTCGCCACCGCGCACCAGAAGGCTGGCTCCCAGGCTGGGTTGTGTCGCCGCCCCCGCGTGCGGATTGCAGCAAGATGTCCCTAGAGTCCCAGGTGGGGCCCACGCTGAGGCGAACCCGCCCAGCTGAGCGGCCTGCCCCCCCCCCCCCCCCCGCAGCAGAGGAGGTGAGGGCGCTGAAGGCGCGGGTGGCCGCGCTGGAGCAGAGCCGGGACGCCGTGCTGCTTTACGAGGAGAAGGCGGAGCGTGCCAGCAAAGACAGGCTGCAGGGCGCCGTGCCAGGCGTGGGAGCAGGCATGGGGAGACTGGGGCTCGACGGCCACAGTCAGGAGGTGCTCTGGCTGTTCGTGAGGGACAAGCTGATGGCTGAACAGGAAAGCGGTGAGCGTGGCGCAGAGCCCTGACCTCCCACGCTCCTCGTTCGCCCCTGCCCAGGAGCCGGGAGGGGGGCCCGGCATTGCCATCCCATCTGACTGCTGGGAACACTGAGTGAGGCCCGGCAGGAACTGCCCCAGGTCACAGGGCTAGCACACCTTAGAGTCTGGGTGCCAGTCCCCGCCTCCGTTTCTTTCCCCATACCGCGGCGACCCCCCTTGTGTGTGTGCGTGTGTGTAACACACACACACAAGATGTGCCGCTCACTCCACGTGTACCTTCCTTTGTAGGAAATCTCCGAGGAAGCCCCGGCCCGAAAGGTACTGGGTAGACTGAGCCCTGACCCTGCTCTCTTTTCCTGCCCTTGGACTGGGGTTTCTGGTTGGAAATTTTCCCAATTGAAGGATGAGCTTTGGAAAGATCTTACGGTATCTGTTGGGAGGGTTGAGAATGGCCCTGGGGTTCTCACCCCATCTTATAGTTTTCGTATCTTTCTGATTTTAGGTGACATGGGAAGTCAAGGCCCTAAAGGTAAATTAAGCGTGGCGATTTTGACCTGGAATATTAGTAAGGGTTGGTTTAAGGCAATCGGCCAGGGTCTGATTCCCGCACACCCTGTCTTCCTGGCTAGCTCTCCTCGTGTAAGACCTGCAGACGCTTGGGCTTTTGGGGTCAGGGCGCTTAGTGACAGAGCAGGGCTCTGTGTCTCTGGGGCAACGCTGTCCCTCGTCCCTCCTCACGGTTCTCAGGACTTTCCCAACAAGGACTCTGAATGCATCAGAGGCCTGCATCTCCCTCCGCTCCAAAGGGCAGCCCAGGGGCCTGCTACTCTACACAATCCTTAGGGGGATTTCTAGAAATACAGATTCCTGGGCCCTGCCAGGCATCAGATCCTCTGGGACTGGATCCCTGCTTCCCCCAGGTTAATTACGATGACCCAGGTCAGGGACGCCACTGCAGGTGAGTAGTCTGCTCCCAGGGGTCTTAGCTGGGGGAGGCTGGAGGTGACCCCCAGCAGTCAGAAACAGGGCTCCTGTGGGGGAGTCCAGTAGGGGCAACACCACCTGCCTTTAGGGAGAGGGCAGTGTAGCAGGGAGGCAGGACATATTCACAGGAAAAGGGGCCCCACCATGTTAGTTGGGGAACAGTCATGTGCTATCTTGTGTGACACACTCATGTGCCATAGGAAATATATTTCCTCAGAAAAGTGGTTTGACAGGCTCATGGGCAGAAGAATTTTCCAATCCCAGTTGACCACAGCAGCACCCCTCGACCTAGCGGAGTGGGGTTTGCGAACTTCAGTGTGTAGGAGAATTGCCAGAAGATGCTGGGCCTGTTCCCAGACCTCTGATTTAGCAGGTGTGGATGGCACCCGGAGTTAGGGTCTTGCTCACCCGGGTAGTTCTGAGGCCAGGGGTGCGCGGACCACTCTGAGAACCACTGTTCAAGATGACAGGGCTGGCCCTCCATCCCCAGCTTTACCTCCCTTCCCAAGAGAGCCCAGTGCAGGAATGGGGGTTCCTCCACCTGATGGCCTTCTACTTCTCTTCCGGACTCCCTGACCGCCCCCACCCCCAGCCTGGGTCACTGCATGAGCCCCCTGCCTGAAAGCTCCGGCTTGCAGGCCACACACCCCTTCTGACCACGCTAGACATGAGGATGCTTGGTCCTGGAGTCTCTGACTCTCTGGTTGCCATAAAATACAAGACATTAAATTTGAATTGCAGATACATCATTTTTCACTGTGTCGCAAATAATTGTGTTAAACGTACTTAGACTACAAATGTACCCACTGTTTATCTGCATCCTGTATATTTGCTAAGTTTGGCAATCCTACTTGAGTTCTACAGTGGCTCTTCGAGGTAATGGGCACGAGCCCTCTGACTTCTCGCTTTTCTCTCTGTCCCCACAGGCGACCGAGGGCTCCCTGGGACTCCAGGTGTGTAACCTCTGGTGGCGTGGCTGGTGTCGCGGGCGGCTCGGCCCTGGCTCCCGGTTCTAGGGGGAAAACAGGGCTGAGGTTTTCTTGTATCTCCACAGGCATCCCTGGGCTCTTGGGCCACCCAGGTCCAGAAGGACCAAAGGGACAGAAAGGCAGCGTGGGTAAGAGCCTCTTGGCCCATTCTTTCGCTTCCTTATTCATTCATTGATTCGATAGGTACTGATTAAGTGCCCGCTGTGTGCCAGGCTCTGTTTTAGGAGCTGGGGAGACATTGGTGAACAGACCAGAACCCCCCGCTCATCTTTGGGTTGGGGAGAGAGACCACAGACGTGACAAATAAGTAAAGTACAGAGCAGTGTTGGAGGTGGATCGTGAAATGAGAAAGACAGACCCTGGCAGGGCCCTGGGAGCGCGAGGGGGTGAATTTAAATATGGCTGTCAGGGAAGGCCTCACTGGGAAGGTGCCATTTGAACAGACTTGGAGAGACTTGAAGGGGGTGAGGGAGCCGGGCGTGGGGAGATGGGCGGGGGGGGGGGACCCCCCAGCCAGAGGGAGCAGCCCTGGGCCTTGGGGCAAGGGTGTGCTGTGGTCAAGGAGCAGGGAGGGGGTGGAGGGGAGGCCTGGCTGGAGCCAGCCAGGAGACTGAGGTGGGCCTCTTGATCGTGGGGGGCCTTGGAGGCTGTGGCAGCCCTTCAGCATTTACTGCCAGTGAGTTAAGAAGCCATTTGCAGGTTTGGGGCAGAAGTGGGTTGTGATCCACTTGCATTTTCTAAGGGTCACTCTAGCTTCTGGGTTGAGCCTGGGCTATAGGGATAAGGAGGGAAGCGGGAGACCAGTGTGGAGTCTCCAGGCAGGTGTTCTGCCGGCGAGATGCTGCCGCTGGAGCCCTGAGCCAGGGCACTGGGTCCTAACACGGAGCTGGCTGTTCGTTTCTTTAGGAGAGCCAGGCCTGGAGGGACCCATGGGCCAGAGAGGACGAGAAGGCCCCATGGGACCTCGTGGTGAGCCAGGGCCTCCTGGGTTTGGAGAGAAAGGGGACAGAGGTAAGAGGCTCTTCCTCCTTCATTTCACTCCCCTTTGCTGAGCACCTACCTCAAGCCGGGCTTTGTGCTGGGCCCTGCAAAGACCATGCTCTAATGAGGGGATGAGGGCTGGGCTGAGGGTTCAGGGGTGAAGCTAAGAACCCTGCAGTACTTGGAATCCACAAAGAATTTGGTAACGGGGAGAAAGGGTCTTCCCAGGTGGGCAGTGCAGGGTCAAGGCTGAAGTGAAGAGCTCAGGGCAGAGCGGGGCCTGGCTGAAGGCCGAGTAGAGCGTAGGTCCTTGAGCCTCTCAGGGCTGGAACTAGGCAGGGAAGGAGACACAGGCCCAACCCTGGAGGAGGTGGGGAAGATTTTACATTAGATTCTCAACCATGAGTCTGCTTTTATCAGGGTAAACCAAGCACAGACACCAGAAATGCTCAAAATGCCAAAAGATCATGAGCAAGAAGTTTATTTTTAGCTTCATTTTCCCTTAAAAATATTGTTTAACCAGGCAACAAAGATTGCGTACCTACCGGGTACCAGAGCTCATGGACTATAAATAAAGGCTCTGGGGGCAGAAGCTGAAGGTGTTCTGTAGATTCGTGGCCTCAAGGAGGTATCAGATGGATCAGAGACCACCAGCAGCCTGGGCAGTGTCCCCCAAATGACACTGCCTGACTGGGTGGGCAACCAAACTGAGGGGCCTCACCTTTCTCCCCAGGGGTTGCTGGTGAACCCGGTGTTCAGGGCCCACCTGGCGTCCCAGGTTCTGTGGGTCCCAAAGGTAAGTCAGGTGCCAGGACAGTACCCAAATTTGCCACGTCCAGGACCAGGATGGATCACAGAGGTCCGGGCACTGGGAATCCTGGCAGGCCTGACCTACTGCCCCAGACCTATGCAGGGACAGTGGGCCCAGAGAGTGTCCCCCCACAAAGGAGTCCCGGGGGAGGGGTCAGGACTGGGGCTCTATTTTTGGCTTCATGGAAATTTGGGACCATCTTTGCATCTCTCTTCAGTGGTCCCGTTATATGGCCCCTAAGTGGGTGGATGGGTCAGGAAGTCCACAGTCAGATAAGTTCCTCACCCGACTGGTGCCCAGAAGCGCTCGTCCAAGAGCAACATGTCTGGACAGCTCGGAGCGAATAGGGCCTTCTCAGTTTGATGCCCATCTGGCCAACTGTCCTCCCTCCTGCCGCCGGGGCCCAGATGTTTTACTCTGACCGGGGAGGAGCAGGGGTCTCTCGATCCCACCAGCTGCAGCTGCCTCCCTAAGGAGAACTTTGCACAGGGGTCACCCTCCGATCCACTGACTTGGGGTCAGCTGGGAGTGAGCCCCCCCGCCCCTCACCGTGGGGTCGGACGTCCCCGGCCTGTGCCTTGCCCCTGATGGTGGTTGTCTCCTCTTCCTTCTCAGGTTCCAGTGGCTCCCCTGGCCCACGGGGTCTCCCAGGTCAGTGTGCTGCGTACATCAGTACATGCTATTTCTGGGGAAAGGAAAGGGATGCCTAAGGGAAGAACATGTTTAAAGCAAAAGAAGTAGTTATAAACTGAGCCTTCGAGAGACCCCAAACTCCCGTTCTTCCGCATGTCCCCTGAAGCCGAGGTCAGGTTCCCAGTGGGTCCAGTGAGATCCATTGCGATCTGGCTCTGGCAGCTTCAGCAGCAGGCGGCCCCCGTCCCGCTGCGCCTGAGCGGAGTCCTGCACCATCTCCTCCCAGGGGCCAGAGCCCCTCTGCCGCCACGGGCCTGGAGTTGCAGGCCACGCAGTTCCACAGGCCATTGTCTCTGCTCATGGCCCACACGGCGTCCCCACCCCCAGGCCTGGTAACACGAGCAAGGAGCTGGCCTGGGACGAGGGAGCAGGGACATGGGGAGGCATCTGTGGAGCGCAGCCCTTGACTTTGCCCCAGGGTGTGTGTGCACATGGGTCGCTTGTACACGCCCCTCAGCCCCAGGGCTGGGGCCACTCATCTGCCCGTGTGGTTTCCTTCCCTTGCAGGCCCTATAGGTCCCCAGGGGCTCCGAGGGGACGTTGGACTCCCTGGTATCAAAGGTAAGCTTGGGAGAGGGCTTGGGGGAAGGGGATGTCACCCTGTAGATGCTCCTCACTCAAGGAGGAGGTCTTGGGGGGGAGGGAGCACCTGACAGGTGTGACCAGCGGCCCATGCAGGCTGACAGGTACGGGAGCAGAGGGGAGGTCAGGATGGCGGGAGAGCCTGTCTGCACACACAGACCCTGCCCTTGCTTGGTCGTCTCCCCCCCGCCCCCCAAGGTTCTTTACAGAGTTGTCTATTACCTTTCCAGGTGACAAAGGACCTCTGGGGTCACCAGGACCCAAAGGTACGTTGCTGCTCCTCAGACATCCCCATCATTGCCTGAGTCCTAGGAACCCAGCTAGGACCCCTGCCTCAGAGTCTGGGGGTGTATGTGAGAGCTCGTTCTAGCCTGGCCTCCCACCTGGGGACACTCGGGCAGGAATCAGGGAAACAGCAACCGCATCACAGCGCTGTGGTTGGGTGGTCCACAGGAGGGCCGGGACAGCCCTCTAGTCTGGTTCTCCTGGAACCCGTGGCGCCCACTTGAGTGACAGCAAGGGGCTGGGGTCGGTCTGTGGGTGACCCTAGGGGAGGGCAGGCGTGCTCCTCGGTCCACCAATTCTCGCCCAGTTCTCACCAACCTCCTCCTGACCGTGGCTTGTGGGCACAGTGACAACTACTCGCAGCCGGGGGTCCCTCTCGCTGAGTGAGGGGGTTTTCCTGGCTCCCGACTGACGCTTCCTGCCTCCCTGCCCTGTCCCGTGTTTGTTGCAGGTGACCAGGGAGAGAAAGGACCCCGAGGCCTCACAGGTCAGTCCTGCACAAGCATCTGCAGTGATCCGTTAAAGACTATCTTGTAAATCCACTGAGCCCTGGAGGTGGAAAGAAATACAGAAGTGTGAGACAGACTCTCTGTCTAAAAACCTCCAGAAAACTTGTAATCTAAAAAAAAAACAAAGCAAAACAACAAAAAACAAAAGCACAAGATAAAACAGTGAAGGGAGTGGAAGCCAGCATCAAAATGTATGTATAGTCCAGACAGTAAATGTTTGGAACAGAAAAGGGAGTTTCTGATTGTCTTGCATTATTTGGGGGGAATCCAGTTGGGAAAATGAAGCTCTTCCCAAAGTAGTGGAGCATTCACGCTCCTTGTGAGCCTCTCATCCACTTAACCTCCTGCCAACTTGAAGGACTGAAGACGGAATCCGGAGCACCAGGGCGTTGGCTACAAGGGGCAGCCGTGTGGGGCCAGGGAGTAAGAATCAGGCCCGCTTCCCTTCAGTCCTGGTGTGGCTCTGGGCCCGTCCGTGCACGCTGTCTGGGGACGCTGACCATAGCCACTAAGAGGCTGTGTCCCCAACCTCTGTTTGTCACCTCAAGCTCTCTGGTTGGGCAGGTGGCAGTCTTGGGGGTGGGTGGGGAGGGAGGAGCGTTCTCACAGGTGTCAAACACGCATATCTTGGAGGCCTCCAGGCAGCTAGCCCGTTTCCTTTGCAGGTGAGCCGGGCTTGAGAGGCTTGCCTGGTGCTGTGGGTGAGCCCGGAGCTAAAGGAGCAGCAGGTGAGTGTCGCAAAGGAATGGATGCGGTAGGTCTGTCCCCACCGGTCGTCATGGCCGGAGAGCTGAGAGCCTGCTTCGAGAGCTGCCTCTCCTGTTCTCCAGTCTGCCAGACCCTGGCCGAGGGCCTGTGTGCATGGCTGGGCCCGGACAGTCGTCTCTGGGTTTCTCACTGCTGGGGGGGGGGGGGTTGGTGGCCTATCCATGCTGGTCCCTGCCTCTGAGCCACTTGGGCCCATGGGGAGGACAGATGAGCATCGAGGTCCTTTGGGCCCTGCAGTGTTACAGGCTCAGGCCTGGTACTCCAGAGCTGACGTCCCAGCCAGATCCAGGTTTAAGTATTTTGCTGATGCTTAGCATGGTGCTTGCCCAGCAGGACATGAAAGCTGGCCAGGGACCCTCCGAGGGTCGAGCATTTAGCACCAATTCCCAAAAGGGTCTAAGTACCACCAGTGGGGATATGGTATATTCACTTTCTCGTTCATTTAACAGAGCAAGGAAGCTCTGGATGTACACAGGATGCCATGTGGGGCAAGTCAGATGCTTTACCTCCGAAAGGGGAGATAAAGCTCGTATAAGCAGACAGGAGCCCTGAAAGGTACAGAGTGCTATGAGGACACAGCAGAGAGAGAGTCCTTCCAACTAGAGGGATGAAGGAGGGGGCATTTCATCTGGCCTTAGAAAGTAAGGAAGATTGCATCATGGTCAGTTTGGAAAATTCCACAGAGACAAAATGAGTGAGGAAAGACAAAGGGGGGGGTGCAGAGAAAGCGAGACATGGTCCCAGGAGGACACCCCTTCAGACAGAGGTTAGCGTAATGCCCAGAGCAGAGGAGATGAGAGCTTGGAGGACCTTGACTCCCAGGACCTTGAGTGAACGAGGCGGACACATGCTGAGCATCTCGTGTGTGTGTGTGTGTGTGTGTGTGTGGAGTCTCACAATAGGCCCTGGGGATGCAGTGGGGAGTTGCTGACCTGTTAATTCTCTGCAGGAAAATACACAATTCCTGGTTGAGGGGAAGAGGCCAGGGAGAAAGTGCCATCCAGAGGGGGTCCCAACGACGGGGCTTCTTCCGTGGTTGGTGGCTGTGGGAGGGGCCACCCGGGCTCCCCACTGGGAGATGACCTGCCGAGAGGCTGCAGGGCATTTGAGGGGGGCAGGCCCAAAGTCGCTCTTGGGGTAACTGATGAGCCGTGGTTCGGTTTTCCTAGGACCCGCTGGCCCCGATGGACACCAAGGCCCAAGAGGTGGGTCACTGCCCTACTGTCCTCACACTCACTGCCGGGCCTGCCCCGCCCACGTCCCAGCAGGCAGGGCCCTGTCCCCTGAATCCTAAAGCCAGCAGGGCACACATCACGTGGACCCTGCGAGGCCCAGGTCTGACTCCCCTTCTCCTTTCCACCTGCCCGCAAGTTACTCAGGAAAACCCCAAGAACAGAGGCTCAGAGGTGCTGGCTGGTTCAGCTTTCCTAAAAGGAAAACCTTTCTGTGTTGCTGGTGCTCTCTAGGTGAACAAGGGCTAATGGGGATGCCTGGAACCCGCGGCCCACAGGGGCCTTCCGGAGACCCCGGAAAGCCAGGTAACGGAGTGGGAAGAGGGAAGCACAGCCGTGCGTGTGCGTGCGTGTGCGTGCGTGTGCGTGTGTTTACACGCCAGTGCGTGTGCCTCATCCCATCTTCGTCCAGCATCTCAGCTGCTGCAAGGGCTGGCTTGCGCTGTGTACAGTGACCGCAGGTCCTGACGCCTCTGAGTCACCAACTCTGGTGATCTGGTGGCAGAGATTGACAACAGATTAACAGAGAGCGAGTTTTAGAAAGGAACAAGGAATGTCTTAAAAACTGCAAAGTTTAAGGCGATTGCCATACCTTGCCCCGTCCATCTCCCCTCTGGCCATCCCTGGACCCTCACCGAATGCCCCCCCCCGTCTGAGAAGAGGGGCCACCGTGGGGGTTTCCTCTCAAGGCCCACCAGGAGCCAGGCCACAGGGCCACAGGGGGTGAGACCAGAGCAAGCTGAGAGAGCTGCAAGGGCAAGGTGGTGATCATCAAGGGGCCTGCTCGGAGCGGGGGGCCCCTGTTCCTCAGTGCGTGCTCAGATAGGGAGCACCAAGGGAGGGAGTCTTGGGGGGCAGCATTGGGGGTCCATGAGTGTATGAGCTTGCTGGCTTCCTGGCTGTCAGATGCCGAAGGGTGTGACCCCAAGCAGGCTGCGAACCATCGCCTGATGGAGCAGTGGTCATGTCACTGCAAAGTCCAAAGAAATCTTTGTCCGGTGCTGGGAGGACCCTCGGCTGAGGGTGTGGCTCCTCAGCCCTTCGTCCACGTCTCTCTCTCTCTCATATTCTTTTCTGTAGGTCTCACAGGACCCCAAGGACCTCAGGGTGAGTCACGGGGCCCCTCCCACCTCCAGACGACAGCTGCCCAGCCGCCTCCTTCCGGCAAATGCCTCACCAGTCACCTTGGGGTTTCCTCTCCTCCCTGCACTACTGCCCCCCCCAACCCCACACACAGATGGGTTCAGGTCCTTTCACTGTGAGTCTTAAGAAACATCTGAGGAAGGAAAAATACAGAAAATCTAGAAAGCCATTGTGGAGACCTGAAGTTAAACCATGTGCCAATTCAGTCTGCCTGGCCCGGGGCGCAGGAGCCCCGAGAGGAAGCTCCAGGCCCAGGAGCTGCACTGGCCCCACAGAGGCCCCCAGGGTAGGAGAGGGGGCTCCCCTCATGCAAGGGCCCAGTCTCCCTGGGACAGCTTCAGCGGCACAGTCTGTCCTACCGTTACACTAGCGTTTACCCCTTTGTTTTTGAGAAGCTGTCACCATGCCCACCCCCAACTCCTAAAGGAAATTGGGTAAAGATGTGAAATGAAGTCAAGCCGCAGGTCTCCCCCCAGAGGTTGAGTGTACGCGGCCTCCTTCTTCTCCTGATAGAACTCAGCCACAAAGCCAAGGTGGGAAGCAGCAGCCCAGCCCCTACTCCCCTCCACTGCTGGCAGGCGTATGGGGGGGCTCATAACCCAGACCGACTGGGACCCCCCCAAAGCTGTGTCCATGGGCCTCTGCCTCCCTCAAGCCCAGCGGGTGCCCCATTTCCCAGAGAGGGAGATGGGCTCAGAGCAAGAGCTCCCCGAGGGAGGCAAGCAGGAGGCAAAGCCAGGTGGCCCTGCAGGTGGCACTGGGGGCTGTGCCCAGGGACGGAGCACAGTTACTGCCACAGGGGTCTGGAATTGCTGGCCCTCCATCATCCCCACTGACTTGTTTTAATCTCATCAGGACTTCCTGGTACCCCCGGCCGACCAGGAGCTAAAGGTAAGTGATTTTCCAATTCAGGTATTCCTTCTTTTTACTAGCCATTTTTGTGGGAGGGGAGAGACTAGCAGGAGGGAGCCCCTCTCTGGCCAGAGTCTGGATCAACAGTGGCATCTAGTGGCTTCAGCAGAAGGCAGTGAAGCTGGGGAGCCAGGGATTTGTTCTGATCCGCTGAGCCCTGAATCCTCGCGCCCCGCCCCCCCCACACACCTCCTGCCCCCATAGTCCTGAGCCTGGCCTGGTACCAGATGTCTCCAGGCCATTGTTGGAGGAGGAGCTGCAAGGGGCTCTGCCTTGCAGAGCCTGTCCATCTCCTGGCTTGCCTCTAGAACATCCCTGTTCATGCTCTGTCTCCCTGGCTTAGACTTGGTCCCCCCCCAGCGTGACCCTTCCCGGGGACAGGGACCACCTTCGTCCTTTTCGTTCACGCAGGCCTCCGTGTGCCTGCACACCCACAACCTTCTCTGGCGGGGGCTCTGACAGGTGGGGAGGAGTACCTCGATGCCCCTCAGAGCACAAAGTCGAAGTTCCAAGAGGGAAGTCCTCTGCAAGGGTCTGGCCAGGGGAGGGGACACTCTCGTCCTGCTCCGGTCCTCTGCCACTGTCCAGTTCTGCAACCCCTAGATAGCAACCCCGGGCCAGTCCAGGGGTCAGCAGTGCTCAGGGACAGTTTTTCTCCTGTTCCAGTGACTCCACATTCCCGAATCCTGACATTCCGTGGAGCTAGGCTGTCGTGAGCAGTCACGATCAACTTGGGGAGACCCTAGGAATGGAATTACTACTTTCCAGAAACTATTCCCAATGACTAGTTGGGCCAGGGAATTCTTTTGGGACAAATACATGTAATTCCAAAATAATAACTGAGTTCCTATATCCCAGGCAGACTAACCTCTGAGGCTATAGATCTGTTCATGGATTGATAGCACCTTTAGGAAGAGACTCCTAGGTTTGGGGATCCCTGAGGATACCAGACACCCTCTTCTTCTCCAGGGCCTGTGACTTCCTGTCCAAGAGGGGTTTCAGGCCCTTCCTGGGAGTGTGCGCAGGTGGTGGACATCTCACCTAATGCCGTGTTGTGTTCCAGGAAAACAAACACCAGTGCTTTCTCCTCTTGACCTTGACCCCAGGGAATGGCAGATAGCAAGCAGAGAACTGCCCTCTACTTCCTCCAAGGGGGAATCATCCTCTCCGTCGTGGTGTGGGTGATGGACTTGCCCCCAGATCATGGGAAATGACAGAAGAGGCCCCCGAGGAGCCCCCAGGGGAGGGCTTTTCTGTCCTCCACTCTGTTCACTCAGTTCCCCGAAGTCCGAGCACTTGTAGTCCTGAGAGATGCCTCAGGCAGCGTCCAGTGGTCCTTAAGTTCAGGGAAGTGTGAACCCAAATCCCCTCGTTGGAAGTCCTCCACCCACATTTGCATTTTCGACCCTCTCAGACAGAGGCAGGAAAGAAATCTGTCAACCTCTGTGTAACTCAGGCTCTCCCACACTTACCAGCCACGGCCCCCCTTTCTACTCTGGTTACTCTCTACTACTGTCCCAGGAATTAGCATCCTGAGGGGCACTCCAGGGACCAGGCTCTCCGCCTCTGTCCTTTGGCCTCTTGGGACTCTTCCAACTGAGACAGTTCCCAGCAGAAGCCTGGGAGGCCCAGCGTGGGAGTGGGGATGACTCCTGGCCAGCCTGGAAAGGGAGACTCTCCCGCCTCCTCAGAGGAAGCCCCTCCTCGGAGTGCTGGCTGCTTCCAAGAGCTAACGTGGGCCAGGAAGCCGGAGGTGGCCTCAGGGTCTCTGGCCCAGAGATTGGTGCTTCCTGCATCCTGCGTGCTCCCCTGCGGTTCATTAAAATGCCTTTAGCCCAAGGGTTGGAGGCGCAGGAGTGGCTCTCAAACTCCATCAGAAGCCTTGGAGATGATTGATGGAGCCGCTAATTGACCCTGGGAATAACCGTTCTCCTTCACCTCCCCTCCCAGGTGAACCTGGAGCTCCAGGCCGGATCATGACCACAGGTAGGCAGGCCCGGGAGGGCGGACATCTGCCCCGGCTCTGCCTGGGGACCCTCGGGCAGTGCCAGTCGGGGCTTCTGGCAGCAGGGGGCAGGGCTCTCAGGTCAGAGGTCATGGGGAAACACATGCCTGGCCTGGGTTCGCAGCGCCTCTGAGCAAGAAGAGTGAGGGTCCCTGTTCCGTGTGCTTTGTTTTCAGAGGGATCATCCACGATCACTGTCCCAGGCCCCCCCGGGGCCTCCTGGAGCCATGGGACCACCGGGACCTCCAGGTGCCCCAGGTCAGTCATTCTCTTGCTTTACTCTGAGGTTGCATTTAAGGACAGCAGTGTTTGCTCAAATCCTCAACCCCAGGGAGGAGCCCGCTCCGGCCCAGCCTAGTGAGCGCCCATCACACCCCAGCAGGTACCCCAGGCACCGGCAGGCATCGCCTCACCAGGCCCCACAGCCCCCCGGGGAGCCTCAGACAGGTGCATGACTCCCCTGCGGTCACTCGGCTGAGCGGCCGCAGGGGCAGAATGTGGCCCAGCTCCTTCCCCCTCTGGAGCCTGTGTGTGACTTCAGTTTGTTGCCTTTCGGAAAACAATTTGATAAAATGCATTAAGGGCAACAAAAATGCTAGGAATCTGTTTGGAGAAACCGTCTCCACATGGTCCAACCACAATGAGACGGCTACAGAATCACAGAGACACCAAGCCGTTACTGAGAAGTGCATGTCTTCTGAAGCTGCACCTGTGTTTTTATAAGATGAGGAAAAAAAACATGCTGTAAGAAAACAAAATGCTTACAAATTAAAGGATTATAGGTGATACTTTTTCTATTTTTCCAAATACCTGTGATTTTGTTATATCTATTTTTTTAAGTTTTTTTTTTTTTTAATTAAACAATTTCTACACCCAACGTGGGGCTGGCACTCACGACCCCGAGATCCAGGGTCACATGCTCTTCCGACTAAGCCAGCCAGGCGCCCCTATTTTTTAATTTAAAAAATTTTACGTGTAAGTGAAGTAGGTGATTTAATACAACCAACGCAAATATGGGATCAGCCTTCTGTCCTGATGCACTCCAGCAAGAAGGGGATCCTGAGGGGGCTGAGAAGTCCCCAACCAGGGGGCGCAGAGAGGGCAGCCCTGCCTATCCCAAAGCACCGGGGTTCAGGAGAGGAACTCTCACGGGATGGACCACAGGGCTGGTCTCAAACTGCTTATTGCTCTCAAGTGAGCCACTGGTCCATGCTTGGGAGGTAGCTACGTGTCTCCCCGGTCACCTGCCCTTCCTTCAGTTCTTTCTAGAACTGTGACCCTAGACGTGTGGTAAAGCCTTTTCTTCTTGACTCCATGTCCAGGTCCTGTGGGCCCAGCTGGTCTGCCTGGACAGCAAGGTATGTCAGTCCTACAGGAGCCTAGGACCGTGGGCTCAGCGGGGAAGGCTTCCTTCCCAGGCTGGACTTGGGACCCCATCTTTAAGTGAGGTGACAACTTGCATTTGGGGAAGGGAGCTGAGGGGCTGACCCGGTGCTTCACCAAGGGCCTCGCAAGGCTTCAACTGCAAGGGGAAACACCTCTCCTCCTTCCCATGTTTCTGAGAAGATGGGGTCCTCCAGACAGGGGGCCGAGGCTCTGTGGCCCCCTGGCCAGGGTCAAGCTTGGCTATTTCATAGGTGTCACGCCTCTTGTGACCAGACCCCAGTCGTTGTGCCACTGTCCCATGATTTATCCAAGCACCAAAAAACGGGCTTAGGAAAAGTTGGTCCAGGTGCTCCCGGGCTGTTGGGGCTGCGAACAGGAATGTTCACAGCGGCTCTCCAGCCACGGCCCATACCCTGCGGGGCTCCAGGCCCTCTGGACAGAAAGCAGGTTGGGGTCGCTGTACACGGTGCCCACCTGACCCTGTGTCCTTCTCACAGGCCCACGCGGGGAGCGAGGACTTGCTGGCGAGTCATTCGTGGGTAGCCACAGCTCCATCTCCGAGGTCCTCTCTGCCCGTGAGTGCCCCCGTGTTCTCTGGGGCGAGGTGACGCCGGGGCAGGAGCGGGGCGGACAGCAATGCACTGGGGCCCCGCGGCAGCTGTCCCAGTGCGTCATCCTGGGCCCCGATGTGAGCAGGGATGACGAGTTGCTCTGAAAGGCGATGCTAGCCTCGAAGCAACAGCAGGGCTTTTGTCGCTCTGGGGGGTGAGTCACTGGGATGGGGCAGCTGTCAGAGGTTCTTGGGATTCTAGGGGGATTGGGGTCAAGTGGGGCCTCTGAAGTGAGCTGGGCACCAGGAGAATGGCTGGCAGGAGTCCTGCATCCCCCACTTGGAGCAGGGACCCGGGTCTGTGGGTTCTCGGCCATAGGCCCGCGCCTGGGAGGGTGAGTTCTGGGTTCTTCTGTTCCTAGAGTCCTTTAAAGAGCCCACGCAGACATGCTGCTGGGCCTCCCCCGTAGACACCTGAATGGCGAAGACCACAGCCAAGCCTGGTCCAACAGTCGCCATGTGCTAGACATGTGTCGTGGGACCTCCCTGGGTCTACACAGTGCTCCTGTGACCTAGGTCTTATGCCTCTGGTTTAGAGAAGAGCCAACAGAGGCCAAAAGAGATAAGAACTTGCCCAAAGTCACCAGCTGGAAGGAGCAGAGCAGGAGTTTGAACTCAGGCTGACAGCAAAGCCACATCCTTAGCTGTCGGGGAGTTTGCTGGCAGCCCTGCCCTGCCTCGCTTGTGAGCGAGGAGCACCCCTAGCAGAGGGGGTCCAGAGCTGACCTCTGGGGTGGGAGTGTAGCCTGGGTCCCTGGCACTGATGATCCTAATGAGGGGTGACACTGGCAGAGAACAGCCTCACGATAGTTTCTGCTCATTTCTGCATTTTTTCCCTCCACAGAAGGTCTTGATTTACGAGGTCCCCCAGGCCCACCTGGACCACCTGGGCCTCCAGGTGAGCATCTCAGGAATCATTGGAAGGTGGGGAATTGTGGGAGACAGGGCACTTAGTGAGGAAGCCCTGATCACAGGGCAGGCCAGTTCCCTGCTGGTTCAGCATGGCCTCTTGCTTGCTCTCTTCTGTAGGACCTTCCGTTCCAGGCCCGCCAGGACCCCGAGGCCCAGCAGGTGAGAGCTGAGCTCCCCGGTGAGAGACACAAGACCAAGGCGCCCAGAGCCCAGGCCTGGCTCTTAGGAAAGCGCTTCCCTGCCACCTCTCCCGGGCAGAGGGGTCTTGGCCCATAGCTTGGCTTTACAAAGTCTTGGTGGTTCTTTTATCTAGGAGAAGGCCTGCCAGGCCCACCAGGCCCACCGGGATCTTTCCTGACCAACTCAGGTAATGTTATAGAGTCAAGTCCCACCTGTTTTCCACCTCAGCCCTAGCTCCAGGACGTGCTGTGGTCACAGGCATGTGGTCTTCCTGACCTGCTCACCATGCTTCCTCCTTGGGACCCTCCACCACAGTGTGTTTGCATAGAACGTAGAACGGGAGTTCTGCAGGTAGAACAGGAGATCATCCCAGCCCAAGCACCCTGATAGCCCCTGCTAACCTAGTCGGAGGGAGGGAGCCGGTTCTGCTCTTGGGGAGCTTCTGGACTGACTGGTTTGTGACTGGGGACCTGGTTTCCATCCTTGGGAAGCCCAGGTCTGATAAGTAGGTGGGACACACACACATGAAAAGAGATAAATGTTGACTGTACAACATGGAAACATACGGAGATAACTTCAGAGCAAACATTAGCCCAGAACTTGTCCCTTGTGGAAAATCCACCCACCCATTTATTCGTCCATCCATTCGTTAGGTTTCTCTCTCATTTATATTTCTACCCAACCTTCCAACTATCCATCCACATTTATCCACCCGTCTGATGAGTGTGGATGGAGCATCTGCCGTGGGCCAGCCTCTCACAGATGGTGCTGCTCTCTCACAAATACCATGTCCGCACTCAAAACTTTTTCCTCTGCAGAGACCTTCTTCTCTGGCCCCCCAGGCCCCCCTGGCCCCCCAGGCCCCAAGGGAGACCAAGGTGAGTAACGTCTTAGGGCACAGAAGGCTGTGCGTCCCTGCTTGCTCAAGGGGCCAGGAGGCTGGACGAGGCTGGATGACCTGCGGCATTTGTGTGTCCTCCTGCCCTATCCCATTAGGGGCTCAGCAGTCTGGGGTGGGGAGCGGGGCGCACAGTGGCTAGAAGCTCCACAAGGAGTCCCCGCCTCTGCGCTGGCCTACTAGGAGGGGAGGCATGAGGAAGCCCGCGCCCTGGGTCCGCTCCATCGCAGGAGCCCATCCCTTCCCCGTGGGCCCCTTGAAGCCACGGCACCTAGTAGGTGTGCATCTCACAACTGTCTGTCTGCTTCCCGCAGGCCCCCCAGGCCCCCGAGGACACCAAGGTACAGTAGAGCTGGCATCAAACAAAATGTGGGGTGGGGTGGGGTGGGGGTGGCAACAGCTGACCTTCTGAGAGCCTTGAGCTTCCTGTAAATGCATTTTGTCCAGACGAGCGTGGGTGGGTCAGTGTGGGTGTCTGAATGGTTGGGACTGCATGTGTGCACGCGCGTGTGGCAGCTCGAGGTTGGGGGGCCTTGGGAGGGAAGGTGGGGTGAGGGCCTGGGGAGGAGGAGGAGGAGGAGGGGCGCGCCGCTAACTGACCCCTCTCGGTGTGTCCCTCAGGCGAGCAAGGCCTCCCAGGGTTCTCAGCCTCAGGTAAGTGCTAAGCCCCCGCCCCCACCCCCACTGCTGGCTCTGGCCAGAGCCCCGGAGCCCTGGCTGATGGCTGTGTGTGTGGTTGGCTTCCAGGTGGATTCAACCTGCAGGGACCACCTGGCCCCCGGGGACCCAAGGGGGACAAAGGTCAGTGAGGGGAGCAGCCAAGAAGACAGGCCTGAGAGCAGGAATGGCTCCCAGAGTCTGAATAGAAGGCAGGCAGTGCTTGTGCTAAGGCTGGGGAGGAAGGAGGGGCTGCAGGGAGAGCGGGGAGGACGTGAGGACAGCCTCTGCCCAAAGGGAGCTCATGGTAGCCCTGCAGAAACGGAGGGACTTGGGACAACTGTTGAGTCATCTGCGGACAAACATAGTTGGGCTTAACCAGGGAAGGGTTCCTGGAGGAGGTGATGCAAACAGGGCTTCTCGTTTTGGATTCCAGGTGATCCTGGGGTCCCAGGGGCTCCTGGCCTTCCTGGTGGTCTCTCTCAAGGTAAGAACCAAAGGTGACCGAAGTCCTTCTCCCCCAGTTCAAGCAAGGACACTGATTCACTCATCAGTCCACCCACCCACAATTCCGTGTTGATCAGGTTGCTTCTCCACGAGCTAGGCCTCAGGGCGCCCTTACGGTGGTTCTAAGTTGGTGGGGGTGGGAGGGGAGGACCCTGCGCAGTAAAGGTGGTTAACGATGCAAAATGATGGCGAACAGAACAGACCTGGGGGTCAGGGGCACGGGGAGGTGAGGGAGCCTCTGGGGTGGTGAGCAGGTTGCTGGAGGGAGGGTCTGGCCTGGGCAAGCTCAACTCTGAGCCCCTTTCAGACAGTGGCTGCTCCAGGCACTCCCTTTCTCTCCTTTTGGAGGGACCCTCCTCTTTGCCACCATCTTCTTTCTCCCACTAAGAAAGGCCCTTCCTCCTCGGGCTGTGGAAGCAGTGTCAGGGCCCTTCTTTGACCCTCGGGTGGGCTTCTCCTAGTAGACTCAGAAGGCTTTCCTTCCTGCAGGGGGATCGTCGTCGAGCACCATGTTCATGCCAGGCCCCCCAGGCCCCCCGGGCCCCCCAGGGCCTCCGGGCTCCATCAGCAGCTCTGGCCGGGAGATCCAGCAGTACATCTCTGAGTACCTGCAGAGTGAGTGCTGGGGTCTGAGTGTGTGTGCGTGCGTGCGTGTGTCTGCTCTGGCTGGGGCATCTCCAGTGCTTTCTGCAGCTCAGCTATTTCAGGAAGCCTCCAGTCTCCTCCTCCTTATGTAAATAAACATGACAGATCCCATCGCCTGTACCAGTGGGGGCCGGTGGGGGAGGCTCTGGGAGCGGGTGGGAGCCGGAGGCGGCGGGCAGGGCCAGAGGGCTGTGCTTGTGTGTGCGTGAGTGCGTGCGGCAGGGGACAGCGGTCTGTAGGCCAGGCCTAGATCAGAAATCCACCCCTGGAGCCAGGATGCGTGTCCAAGCACGCCCCTCACTGAACCCACCTTCTCGCGGCTCCCCACACAGGCTGGTCCTCACCCGCACATGCACACTGTCACACGAGTGTACACCCCCAACCTCCTCCCATACTCCCCATACATGTGAGGGTGTGATTTGCAGGAATGTGGGCACAGAGCTTTGTCAAATGGGTGGCTGACTAGAGCCTCGTTGGTCCCCGGTCTTCGAGTAGCCCCTGACCCGGCACAGGCCTTGGCCTCAGTTTCCGTCTGTAACCAGGAGTCTAGGCTCCCTGCTGGCCCCGTCTTGGGCCACGGAGGTGGTGGGGAAGGCATCTCTGTGGGGAGGACATGCCCTCTCAGGGACAGGCTTGACTTTGCTTTCTTTGTTGGCAGGCGACAGCATTCGGTCCTATCTCTCTGGAGTTCAGGGTCCCCCTGGACCACCTGGTCCCCCAGGGCCTGTCACCACCATCACGGGGGAGACTTTCGACTACTCAGAGCTGGCAAGCCGCGTCGGGAGCTACTTACAGAGTAAGCCTCGCCACCCCCCCCCCCCCGCCCCTTAATGACCCCTTCCTCCCACCGTCACTTTGTTCCAGAGCATTCTCACTTACTTTGCCCTTCTGGATGTGGAGTTCAGTTCTGGATTCATGGCTCTCCAGCCACTGGGTTCTGGCTTCCAGAAGGCGTTGCTCAGATTAAGAACAGAGGCCACACTGCAGAGCTACACTGACCGAGCCTACTTGCCATTGACAGATGTGTCCTAAGGGTGTGAAAAGGGAGCGAGACGGGCGAGATCTGGCAGGAGTTAGGCTAAAGCATACTCTGGAAAACAAACTGCATTTCTTTTTTTTTTTTTTTTTAAGATTTTATTTATTTATTTGACAGAGAGAGAGAGCGCGCGCGAGAGAGGGAACACAAGCAGGGAGAGTGGGAGAAGGAGAAGCAGGCTTCCTGCGGAGCAGGGAGCCTGATGCAGGGCTCGATTCCAGGACCCTGGGATCATGACCTGAGCCGAAGGCAGACGCTTAACGACTGAACCACCCAGGCGCCCCAACAAACTGCATTTCTTACTAAACAAAACAAACACAAAACCACCTTTATTTTTTCACGCCTTCACAATAGCTCCTCACACCCCCGTTTGTTCATTTCGGCAAGGGAACGGCCAGCCGGGTCCTGGTGGTGCAGCGGTGGGGAGGCTCTTGCTTCGGTCTTGCTAAGCACGTCACACAGGTTTCCTTCCCCACAGCCTCGGGGTACAGCATCAGCTCCTCCACCTCCATCTCTGCTGAGGACATCGTGGCTGTGCTGAAGCGTGAGTGGCCGCGGCGGGCTGGAGGGTGGGAGCTCTGGAGGCCCAGCTCGTCCCCCATCTGAGCCCGGTGAGGGCTGCAGGGAGGGGGCGCCCCTCCTCATTCCCGGCCACTTGTGAGTCCGGACTCACTGGAAAGGGGGCAGCAGATCTCCCCGTCCCCAGGGCCAGGTAACCGGGCAGGTGCCTTGTTAGATACCTGGAAGCTTGCTGATTCCCCCTGTGGACTGAGAACCCAGAACCCGGAGTGGGGGCAGCCTGTGGGGGCAGACCTAACTGTGGCCAGCTATGGTGGTGCGGGAGCCCTGGGGCCTGGGTGGGCCCACTCCAGCGCATCCTGTCCTCGCAGGGGAAGACATGAGACAGTATCTGCGTCAGCATCTCGTTGGAGATTGGACCCTCCAGTCTTTGGACTACGCCGAGCTGAGCAGCCGCATTCTCAGCTACATGTCCAGTGAGTGTCTGCCCTCCTGTCCTGCCCACTGCAGGCAGGGGGTCAGCAGGGCCCCAGAGGAGGGGGTGGGGGCTGAGCTTGCCTGCTCCGGCCCCCGATGCTCCCCTGCCAGGTGGCACCAAGCCCAGAGGGAGTGAGCTGTGTTCAGAGCCATTCACATCGATGGCCCCAGAACAGGTGGCTGAGCCTGGCCAGGGAGGGCACGAGTGTCTGGGGCACTGTCCTGTATGGAGTTAACACACAACTTGCATACACATATGCAGTGTCAATCTGTCGCAACTTGGGGTTTTGTTCCTCAGGCTCTGGAATCAGCATTGGGCTTCCTGGCCCCCCAGGACCCCCTGGCTTGCCAGGAACATCCTATGAGGAGCTACTCTCCTTGCTTCAGGGTGAGGCTGGTCAGGGGCCATCTGCCCATGTGGCTTGGGGTGGAAGGAGAAGGCCCTTGACCCGGGCCCCCACTGACTCCGTGCTCTTTGGGTGTCTCAGGGTCTGAATACAGAGGCATCGTTGGGCCCCCAGGTCCCCCTGGGCCCCCAGGGATCCCAGGCAACGTGTGGTCCAGCATCAGCTTGGAGGACCTCTCTTCTTACCTGCACAGTAAGGCACAGGGCAGCCATGGAGAGTTAAACTATTGAACCAGTCACCCAGTCCCCCTGAAGACATACAGGGCTAGGCCCTGGAGAGGAACACCCTTGTTCTTGAGGTGCTTTCAGCGATGACAGGGGGGCTGGTTGGGAGAGACAGTGCTCCCAAGTGCAGCCGCTAGGGAAGTCCTGAGCAGGGTGTGATCCTGTGGCAGGAGAACGGGGGAAAGGGATGGGATTTGGGCTGAGTGAGGGTCCGGACTGGGAGCGGGAGGGCAGGTCCGAGTAGTGCCTCCAGGGTGATGCCAGGAGCTGGGCCCCCGGTATTCCCTCCTCCCCTTCTTGCAAAGAGGAGCTGCACCCGAGGGCAGGCTGGGAGCTCCGCTTTCCCAGCTGGGCCATCTCTAACCTTTCTCTTTCTCTGGCCTCCCATTCAGCTGCCGGTGTGTCCTCCATCCCCGGCCCTCCAGGCCCTCCTGGTCCTCCAGGCCCTCGAGGGCCTCCCGGGGTCTCGGGAGCTCTGGCAACATATGCAGCCGAAAACAGCGACAGCTTCCGGAGTGAACTGATTAGCTACCTCACAAGTAGGTGCCCCCTTCCCAGACCTTGCTCCTCTGAGAGGGCAGCTGGTGCTTGAAGGAACCCGGGCGGCCAAATGCGTGAGCCCTGCTAGCGGGGAGAGCCCAGGTTCCTCCTTGCCGGCACTCCTACTCCAGTGCAAGTGTCCTGAGGTTCGCACCCTGCCTCTCCATCCCCAGACCTGAGCCCCACCTAACGCAGCCTCCTTCCTGCAGGCCCGGATGTGCGGAGCTTCATCGTGGGCCCCCCAGGCCCTCCAGGGCCGCAGGGGCCACCCGGGGACAGCCGCCTCATGCCCATGGACGGCTCCTACAGCCGGGGCAGCAGGTCCTCTCACAGCGAGTCGGCCAGTCGGAGCTCCTCCTACAGCTCTTCCATGGGCATCGGAGGGTCCAGTGGAGGCTCCCTCGGTGAAGGCGGGGCCTTTGGCCTGGACATGGGCCTGGGCCGAGGCTACGGGGGAGTGGTAGAAGGCGGTATGCACGGTGGTGAAGGTGGACCGTTCGGGGCTGGCTTCACCGGAGGTCTGGACTACAATGAGCTGGCTGTTCGGGTATCCGAGAGCTTGCAGCGTAAGTCCTGACCCTTGGGCCTTGGTGCTGTGGGGAGGTTGCAGGCGGGGAGTCCGTGAGCAGCTCAAATTATAGACTCCAGAAATTCACCCTCTCATTTTCAGAATGCCTAGGCTGTGGGGACAGCACTTCTAGAATCAAATGGGCGGGGACTGAAGGCAAGAGGCCCAGACCCAATTCACAGCCTAGTTCAGGAGCCCCAGTCAGGACAGGGCCTCTGTTGCAGGGAAAGGGCATGTTGGGGTCTTTGGACTTGGCGTCCCCAGCTAACCAGCTGTGGGTCTGAGAGGTCTTTATGACAATGATGGTTTCTCGTGGGGCTGAGGGCGGGCTGTTGGTTAAGACACACCGGCAGCTGAATGGGAGGCCAGAGAAAGAGAAAGGTTAGGGATGGCCCAGCTGGGAAAGCGGGAGTTCCCAGCCTGCACTCGGGTGCAGCTCCTCTTTGCTCCTCTCTCCCCGCAGCTTCTCAGCTCGGCTCTGCCGTCAGCAAGCCTCTGATGAAAGGCCACGGCGGCAGAGGCGCGGGGCCGGTTGGCGGTGTGGGGGTCGGGGGCAGGCTGACAAAGGAAGCCGGCGGGGCTTCTCCCTTGCTGCCACCTCATCTAGTGGGGTGTTTGGCAATCCAAGGGCTCTGTTCTGTGAAGAGGGGGCTGGGGGACTCTGCTGCCTGTGCCCACACCCTGGTGCTTCACAGGTCAGGGCCTGCTGCAAGGGATGGCCTACACAGTCCACGGCCCCCCGGGCCGGCCAGGGCCCCAGGGCCCCCCCGGCATCAGCAAGGTCTTCTCTGCCTACAGCAACGTGACTGAGGACCTCGTGGACTTTTTCCGAAGTAAGGGCAGCTCCCTGGTCGCTTTTCCGACACTTACTTTGCTGCACGGTCTCACATGTGAGAAACCAGTCTCCCAAAAAACCTTGGGTTATTAACACTTGAGAGGCTGAAAAGCTGATAAATTCTGAACTCTGTTTTGGGTCCCAACTCTACCACTCTCTTCCTGTGCTTCTCTGAACAAATCCCTTTGCCTCCCAAGCTCCAGAGTAACCTCTTGTCTGAGGCCAGTCTTCTCCCCCTGCAGCTTATGGAGCCATTCCAGGCCCCCCTGGGCAGAAAGGAGAGGTGGGCACCCCAGGACCCAAAGGTAAGTGGTGGCAGGGAAATAGCCAGCAGGATCCTATATAACCACGCCCTCTTGCTGGGAAGCCACCCCCTTGCCAGTGCTGTCTTGGGGGTGGGGTGTGTGTGTGTCCTCTCCAGACCCCAAGCTCCCACTTGACTGAGCACAGCCCTCTCTGTACTCCCAGGTGAAAGGGGCCCCGCAGGACCACCAGGTCGGCCTGGGCCACCCGGCCCTCGAGGGCACAAAGGAGAAAAAGGAGACACAGGTAAGCCTTGGCTGCCAGGTTCTGCAGTGCTGGGAGGCTGACGCTCAGGGTAGTAGGCAATTTACTCCCTGAAAAATTAAGGCAGATGCCAATTACTAAGGCAGATGCTGCCACTGACATCATTTGCGTAACAACGAAACGACCAGCTAGGGAAAAAGGAAAGAGACTGCCAATGCGTGCAGGAAAAGAGAACCGCTCGGTGATGAAATAGGGTAAACAATTTAAATAAATTGATAGTCTTACAAAAGAGTTCATCTTTCAAGCCCGTTTTGCAGTTGTCACAGTTGCTATATAATTGCCCAAGCTGAAGGCCACAGGCCACGAGGTATTTAACTTCCTCCTCCTCTTCTAACTTCCAGGTGACCAAGTCTACGCGGGGCGGAGAAAGAGAAGCATCGCCGTCAAGCCATGAGCTTGGAGGAACAGCCTTTGGCTGTTCTTGCAATGGCTTATGGTGCTCATGTCAAAAATCTCTCCAGAGGGCGGAAACTGGAGGCTCACTTCCTACTGACACAGCACAGCTAAACAGTTAAATAGAACACCTGTTTTAGTCTGGAACAATCTCTCTATAGATGTATCATCCAGTCGAAGCCACACAACCTGAACCCCTGCACGGGGTGACGCTCCAGCAGCCGCTGCTGTGGAACAGGACTGGCTGCTCGGCTGGCTCGCCCTGAGCGCCTTGGCTTCTTTAGCTCTCAGCTCCGGCCGCAACCCAGGACAGCCCGTTATGCAGAAGCTGGCTTAGGAATCCTTGAGCTTTGCCTAAAAATGAGCCAGAAAAGGGAAGACAGGGATGGGGTTCTGGTTATCACTGCAAGGCTCTGCTGTCTGCTCCTTCCTCCCTGTTGGTTCTGCATTCTCTAGTCATAGAAAGGACTTGGCTAAGAAGCAACTCTTGCAACTGAAAAAGTTAATTCACTTCCCCTGAAGGTGGTGACAGGGTTTCTAATAGTCATTTCTCACCACATATCCTATTCTCACTTGCTTAGAAAGTCTGTCTGATTGTACCTATGGTCTGTTTCTACGGGGCATGCTAGCGTTTAGAGAGGTGTTCTACTGAACTAGACCACAGCAAGGGGGAGAAGAAGGGCAGTGGGGAAGGAGGGAAAATAGAAAACTCGATGCTGGGAAATGGCACGGGGGACTGGGCACAGTTGGTTTTTAAGCACTTTTCAGTATCTAAAACAAACATGTATGTTAGATGAAATGTCATTTCAATTGCAAAATTTAGAATTAAAGTTTTTTCTTAATATTATGTGTAGTGTGATCCATCTAACCAAAGTGAGAGAAAGAATGAAAAAGAAAAAGGGAGGAACGGGGAGGGAGACAAAGTAAGAAAGAGAAATGGGGGATGCAGAGGGAAATAGGACAGAAGGGAATGAAAAAGAAAAATGAAAGAAAAAAGAAGAGAGAGAGGTGGGAAAAGACAGGGAGAGGGAGACAGACAAGGAGAGAATGAAAAATGGAGACAAGAATGGAAAAGGAAAGAAAGGGCAAAAAAGGGAAAGATAAGGCGGCGGGGAAGGCTGGGGTCAGCCATATGCTGTGAACTCTTCACACTACTACCACCACAAAAAAGAAACTACTGTCATCATTAAGTTCTGTGATGACGCAGTGTTTTCCCAAGTACCCCTACCCTCACCTCCACCCCCCACACCCCCATTAGCAGAGCACCTTGGTGCCAGTAGAGTAAGTGGAAAGGAGTACTATGGGATGCAAGAAGCTACTGGCCCAGAAGGGACAAACATTTGGAACCCAAATAGGATTTCCTCTCAAGTTAGGAGTTGAATCTACAGTCTACCTTCTACAAGTCTGGATAGTTTACTTTCCAGGTGGTCTCTCCTGAGTACCTCACATATGATCCTGGGAAAAACCTACCATTCAGTGTGCACTGAACTGCTAGCAGCAACACCAACGGCGCACCAAACATTCTGTATGGTCCGCGGGCCTCCTGTTTCACAACCTGACCACTACCTGCTGTGAATCATCATGGGAATTCTGAACAAGGAGTTCATAAGGCCTTCAGAATTTCAAACTTTTCACTACGTAATGAAAACTTCTTGGGTAAAATGAATGACTGCATCACACCTTTTAAATTGTTTAACCTAAAAGCTGAATCAAGTTATTTTTGTAATAGTAGCTTCAGGGGCTCAAATATCAGATCCCCTTTAATGGCTCTTACATTTATTAATCAGACTTGATCCGAGTGTTCCTTTGTTACTACATTTACTTTTCCAAGCTATCCGGAGTCTTCAGAGTCCTATGTGCAACTGAATTAGGATAAAAGTCCAAACCTGCTACCTTCTCTGGACAGAATCAGAAAGGGGATGGGCAGACATGAGACATATCCTCAGCTGGATGGCAATGGGTCTGAGCCTGTTTCACTTAAAAAAAAAAAAGTCAAGAATGAGCTTGATAGTGTGTGATGCTCCTGGGTTAGAAAAGGGTACACTGTGCCTCCCTCCAGCCAAGCTGAACACTTGCCAAATGACGGTGCCTAGTGTCTACTGACTCTTTCATGAACATACCAATGATGAAAAGAGGTTATTTTTAGCAGAAGTGAGGTCATATGGTTAAGTGAAATGTTTGGTGAGAAAAATAATCCATCCCAAGGGAAGAAAAATTAAAAGTATGTCTATTTTTAATATATATTACATACATAATACATATATGTAATATATATGTTTAATATATAATTTATTTTAAGCACCACCCAAAGGAGGGGTTTGTATGCTGAAAGACACCGCCCTCCGAGTTACCAGTAAAAACTACATTCTTGTGTGTGGTGATGAGTCAGGTAGGAACACAGGCAAGTCTGGAAGGGTCCGAAGGCCTGGAGGACTGTGAGGGTTAAAAATGAAACGAGGACCAAAAAATGCTGCAAAATGTTCTCATGAAGGACAACCCAGTATCAAAGATTCTTAATAAAAGACTGCTTCTCAGAGTAGATTAAGAAATAACTTTATTTTTCATTTGTCAATCCCATGATTGAAAAGACATGTTGCTCCCAAATAGACAAGAGGCATAATGAGAAACAAGTCTTCCTGAAAATTTAGCTCATGAAGTTATTACACTGCAAAAATCAGCAAAGAATCACCAAAAGCTGCAGCCAACATTTAAAACTGGTGTAACATTCTACTCAAGCTTAGCAGAAATTTTAAAGCCATATCAAAACCACATCAGCCACAGACTAGCAACAATGGAGGCATTAACTGTTGTGCCTTCAAGAAAAGCATTTAAAATATCCCATTTCCTATAAAAGATCATCTCCCCAAAAAGAGTGATTTATTTCATCGGCAGACTCTCAGAACTGGTAAGTAACTCTCCTCTTCCACCCCAGTTCTAGGCTTTCCTTTAATCAACAATATCTAGAACTCATCTTGGACAGAATTTGGCTTCTCAGAAGAGTCTCTGTCATGTAAGCACAGTGTGGAATGGGAGAAAGTGTGTAGTTACCAGGGAACTAACAAGAGTACAAAAGACAGTCACTTCTGAACTCGCTGATGCTCAAGAAATCAGAGACCCTCCATTAAAGAGGGTCTCATATGCCTGAGAGCTTTGTGCTTGAGGAAACACTACTTAGAGGTAGCTCTGGTTCTGGTTTATATTTAATTACAATTTGCTGTATCCTGTCACAGGAAAGTTCCAATATTTTCAACAAAGTATAAGCACTCTCAATTTTCTCTTTATCCCCACCCCCCATAGCTTCCCCATTGAAAAGGGTAGGAAAAAGCTTAATTGTGACTCCATAAAGAATAGCAGCTAACTCAGCAATTCACACCCAACTACGACTGACAGGACAAGGAAAGGCAACCTGGTGCGACCAGCTCTGCGAGCTAGGCCTGCAGAAGTGCAGTGTGTGCTGTGTTCACAGCATGCGGGGAGAAGAGGGAGGATGTTGTCCGGGCGCACATAGAGAATTTCTTTTGTGTTTCATAGCACATTCTGCCACAGCAACAAAACCACCACATCAGCAATGGATCCGATTGTACTCTTTCAAAGAAGTCTGTGCCCCTCCCCAACTCCCCACCTACACTTCATGCAAGATTAAAAAAAAAAAAAGAACAAATGATCACTATTATCTATTTGAATATAGGGCCCAAAAGAAGTGAGCAGAGATGGGTAAAAACAGCATATTCTGTAACAAAACACTTTTTGAAAAGATTTGTGTAACTTTAAGCATTAAAATGAATGTTTCACCTCTACACATGTATCATTTTGCAGTCCTGCCCCCACATGAATATGGTCATATTTGAAAGAGAACTCCAGCATGAACACTGAATCCAAAAGGCAGTTTTAAGGGTTTTCCAAGATTTGCTAATAAACTTACCAGAGTGTCAACCGTTCTACTCTGAGCCTCTTTTCTTTATTCAATGCTCTCATGTCAAGTTGAAAGGAATAAAAAGAATCAAATATTCAGACCAAATTAATTATGTGCCACAAACTAAGACACAGGATTATCCTTTAAAAGATCCTGAAAAAGTGTACACTACCTGAAATAATTTTTTTATAAAAGCCAATGAACTGAAAATTTCAAAGGAGAGATTGGTATGAGAACCTTCCTCCTCTCTCCCTCTGTATATAAATCATTAAATACAATGGGTAACATTATACTGTCATTTTTATCATAACAATATAAACAATTTCCATCATCATCCTGAATATTACTTTATAAAGATATATACTTTAAAAGGCTTTCAAAAACATTTTCAACCCAGCATTTGAGAATAAAGCATTAAGAGTTTTGTATACAGTAACACATTCAATGTGATAAGTGTATGAATTTACAACCATATATTTTATATATATATATATATGTATATATATGTATATAAAAAACAAACTTGGCCAGAAGTTAAGGCTACCTACAGAGTTGTCCAAGAAATTATGCTTGTCAAAACAATTACAAAATTAAAATCACATGCATTTTCAAATCATCTAAATCACTGACAAAATAAGGTTCGCATTCAAAATTTTCAAATTAACTGCAAGAAAGTGCTACAGATATTTACATTTTCTTAATATGAATCAGTGTTCCCACAAAATTACACTTAAATTTTTCGCCAGCCTCAAATGTCAAATAACTAAAAACTGAAACGTCTACAGTTTGGTACTTAGTACTCTTAAAAGAGAATAGGTTGAAAATGGCAAACAGCAAGCATCATTTACAAATGGGCCATCTATTCAGCCACCAAAGTACATTGCATAATACTGTATGACCTGACTAGGACTTAGAATTCTGAGTCACAAGAGGGACCAAGAGTGAACATTTCATTAATAATTACATGTATCAGCAACCACATGATAAAGGTTTCAGGCTTTTCCCACTCAAATCAAAGTAAATAATCTAAACATGGGACTAAATAAAACCAAAATACAAATGACTTTCAACAACAACAAAGTCATTTCTGACATTGCCTAAATATTTTATTTAAATGCTTTTTTAAAAAGTATTCTGAACAAATGACTCTTTTAAGATTAATTTCAGAAAATACATTTATAAGTATAACAGAGCCTGCAGGCCTCAGGCAGAGTTTTCAATGAACAAAATGTGCTAGGATGGGAGAGGTCACTTAACCAGATCACGGATTATTTTAGGCAATAAGCTAGGAACCTAAGTCTATACTTCTTTTAATTTGGTGAGTGTTATATTTCCAATTTCAATATCTAAAAACTACCTTTTTTTAAATCTTTTCAACTTTGTACAACATATTTTTAGGATGAAAATTTCTATCAATGGTAGCAAGATTTAAAACACAATAATGCTTAATGCTAAGGATGTTTGTCCCTGTTGAATCAAAAAAGGAAATCCTACTTTAAGACTCAATTGAAATTTAGTGTTTTAGGCACTATTTTAATAAAATTAGCACCCTTATTAGCTCATGACTAAACAGGTTATTAGACAAATTATTTCAATAATGTTTCTTTTTTAAAAGAGTCTGTTGCTAAAGACAAAATAGATTTATTTATTCAATCAATATGGTATTTTGAGCAACTCAGAGCTTTGTCTTGAGAGCTGATTCACCAAAAGGAAATTATTCCAACTCTCTACAGCAGAGTTGCAGCTATAGAATTTAGGCATCACTGAGAAGTTAGGCCAGGTAAAAAGATATTCACTAATACTCAGTGGCCTAACAGCTTTAAAAAAAAAAAAAAAAAACTTCAGACATCATACTAACAGTTTTTCAGGTAACAGTGTCTAAAGAACACAATTTTTAAGATTAATATACAAAATCACCTTAGGGAATTACTGCAAGATGCCACTTTGCCAACATGGCCCAGCATCTGTCTTGGTTCCTTTCATCTTTGCTAAACAAACAAATAAAATAAACAAACAAACAAAACACCTAGAAGGTGAGGCAGGTGATTGTCTTCATAAGCTCTCTGATATAGATTGTGGCAGAAGATGAACAGAACAGAATGACATATTTAAAAAGCCAAACCCAATCACAGAATGTTTCCTATTGTTACGACCCAGTGGAATGCAAGCTAGGAATAGGATAGAACTTGGAAATCCGGCTCTGTGTTGATGGGTTAAGGCATTCAGACTCCCCAGTCATTTTAAAGAACACCTCCTGTTCCTGCAGTTTCCTGGCAAACTCTTCTTCCAGTGTCTTAAAAAGGAAGGGAAAAAGAAATTATGTGCTAGTATTTCAAACAGAATTTACTCTGACAGCCAAGAATAAAACTATTTGCTCAAAACGCTCTCTCTGTATGCTATCCTAAGGAAGACCAGAGTGCTCAACAGTTAGATTAGGCTGTGCACAGCCCTAGATTGAAGCCTTTGGCTCAGCCATACGAATATATAACTTGGGTCAATGACTTAACTTCTATTACAGAATCATCTCATTTTTCTGTTATAAAATAGGTAGAGTATCACCTACCTCACTGGGTTGCTACGTGAGGATTTAAATCATGACGTACTTAACACCTACCAGGCACTCAATAGATGACACCTATTATTAACTACTACCTTTCTCTCCCACATGGCACTTTCCATTTTCTGTTTATTTTCATTTTTGATGTGCATGTCTTTTCTTTCACACTGAACTATAAGCTGTTTGAAGGTAAGCCCTAAACCAGATTCAGCTTTACATCCCCACAATACAGATGGCATATAGTAAGTGCGGGATAAACACTTGTATCAGTGATTTTGCAGACAAGGGATTCAGGGATGCTGCAGAGGCACAAAGTACAGCAGAGGACTGAAAGATACAGGAGTGTTTCTCAGAAGAGGTGAAACATGAGCTCAGTCTTAAAGGAAAGAAAAGAATTTGATAGACAGGATGCAGATGGCATGCCAGACAGAGGGGGCTGAAACAATGCACACAGGCAGGAAACCACAGACGTGGTGTGCGTAATGGTGATTATACCCAATATCAGAATATGACCAGGGAACAAAGTGGCTTGTGGGAGATACTGCTAGAAAGTCTGATTGTGGCCAATGTACGGCACTATGACAGCCACAAAGTCAAACTGAGGCATTTCCACTTTATTCTGATAGAACTAAAGATTTATTAACACCACAATGCCAGTACCAGAGATGTTCTTGAATATAAATACTCTGGTGATGGCAGACAAGCAGGAAGAAAGGAAAAGGAACTTGAGATCAGAAGGCCCATTAGGACATTACTGAACATTTTTAAGCAGTAGAATGATAGTAATGGGAAAGAGAAATATTATAAAAAGAGAGTTAAAATTATTTGTCATCTCACTGAAATGGGATGTGACAGAAATGAAAGACAATTCAGGTTGTGAGACTAGATGTCAATTAGATGGACAGGGATGTCGGGAAGCACACTGATGGTGGGTGGGAACACATGGGGGAACAAAGTGAGATGGGGATGATGGAGAAAGGCTGTGAAGTTCAGTTTTATCTCCACTGAGCTTACAATCTTTAGTCAATATTCAATAGGTATGTATTGATCGTTACAATATGCCAGGAACTATTCTAGAAGCTGACATATACCAGTGAACTGAGAGATAACGCTCCTGCTTTCAAGGAGCATACATTCTTGTGGGAAAAGACAGACAATAAACAACTGTGTCTGGTGGTGAAGAATGTTATGAAGGAAAACAAAGATGATGGGATAGGGAATTTCTGAGGTGGGCATGGAAGCTATTATATATATATATAATCATCAGAAAAAGGAACCTTTGGTGAGATGATGTTGGAACAAAGGCCCGAATGAAATAAGAAGGAATGGAAGATCCAGGTGGGAAATGGGTGCTTAAAGCACGAACCAATAATAACAAAACTAGAAACAGTAATAGCAATGGTAACTACTCACTGAACCCTGACTACAGCTCAGGTATTAGGAAGTGCTATAGACACACATCACTTCTTTTAGGTCTTAACAACCCCAATTGGGTACCTAGTGTCATCTTTGTTTTACAAATGAGTAAAACTGGGCTTGGGAATGTTAAGTGACAAAATTAATCATGTCAGCACTGAGATCTGAGCCCAGATCTGTAGGACTTCAGAATTTGTACTTTATACAACCCCTACTATACAAGTGCTGGGACTGTCCTTAAATATGCAGCAGATGAAGCCATGACTAGGCACAGGATCATCAAGGGTGTAAAGCTGTGAGATGTCTAATGTTTCAGGTGACTGGAAGACAAAGGAAAAGTGATAAAGAGCACAGAGAAGGAAGAGTTAGGTCATAAAAGTCGGATGAGAAGAGAATTTTTTTTTATAGATTTTATTTATTTATTTATTTGAGAGTGAGAGAGAGCACAAGCAGGGGGAGTGGCAGAGGGAGAAGCAGGATCCCCACTGAGGAGAAAGCCCGATGTGGGGCTCAATCCTAGGACCCCAAGATCATGACCCGAGCCGAAGGCAGACACTCAACCGAATGAGCCACCCAGGTGCCCCGAGAAGAGAATTTTAAGAAACAAGACTTCTAATGACAACAGTTAGATAATACCATAGGATCTGGCTGTTAGCAATTCATACTGTCAGTGAGTTCAACTGGGGAGTCTGAGGTGAAAGCTAGACTTCAAAGAGCTAAAGAAACCGGGAAAAGGCCCTTCTGTACCTTTTGAATTCCAATCCAATCCAGGAAGGCCAAGAGAAAATAAAGGTTTGAGTTTGAGAGCTAGCAAAGGGAGAGGATCACATAGTTATAGGAAAAAAAAAAAGAGTTGATGTGGTTGACCAATTGGACCAGGCCAGCAGGGAGTCAAAAAGGAAGTACAAAATAGAAAGATGGCTGATAGCTAGATGGGGGGAAGGGAGACTTTCCTATTTTACTATCATACGAGAGCCTTATAATCTGGCTCCTGTCAACTTGTCCAGACTAAGCTGTCCCCTTCCTTCCCTCTCTCCCTCCTTAATGCCTACACACAGGCACACTCCCCCAGTGCCCCAATGGCAGGGAGCTACTTGCAATTCCTGTACACATCATTTTCACCCATTCTCTTCTCTGTACTTACATTTCCCATCACACCCTAACCTGTCTGTATGCCTAGCAAGCTGTTACTCATCCTGAAGTCTCACTTGGCTTATAAGGCATCTTCTCTGTAAAGCCTCCCTAACTTCCCAGGCAGACTGAAGCACTCCTCGTCCTTGGCCTCAACACTGTGCTCCTGTCTCCTATCCTTACCTCCCTCACAGCAGTGTTCCTACTGAACTGTAATTGCTTGTCACTACATTCTGAACCTTTGGGGGAGAGGGACTTTGTCTCTTCATCTCTTATTTCCTGTCTCTGACACTGTACCTGCCACATATTAAACAGCCAATAACTGGGTGGACAAATGGATGAACACAAATATATTTTATCTAAAGCTTTTAAAATTACCTTTTTCCTGGGTCTCAATTTCTCTCTCCATTCCTTTAATTCTTGGCTGTGTTCCTCATCCAACTCCTTCAGTTTCTGAGTCTCATGCTCAACCAATAGGTGGCATTTTTCATTCTGAAAATAAAATTTGGATTAAAAATTTTCAGATCAACTAAGCAATTTTTCACAAATGTAATTATCTTCCAATAATAAAGCATTCATTAAACATCAAACTATTTTTTTTTTGTTTAGATTTTATTTATTTTTTGAGAGAGAGAGAGAGCGAGAGAGAGAACACAAGCAGGGGGAGTGGCAGAGGGAGAAGCAGGCTTCCCGCTGAGCAGGGAGCCTGATGCGGGGCTCGATCCCAGGACCCTGGGATCATGACCTGAGCCAAAGGCAGACGCTTAACGACTGAGCCACCCAGGCACCCCTAAACATCAAACTATTACTGAGGTTCAGGCTCTCCTCTGAAAACCAAGGGCTCAAATGAGTTATAGCTTCATTTCTGCAGGTTTAGAAGCTAGATCTCTTACTTACCATATGAAAAGAACTTTAAATAGAATTAGTTTGATCCTGTTTTTCCTTTCTAAGAAGGTTTGCTCATAAAATTGACACTTCAAAGGACACCTTATATGGATTTTACCCACTGGTACTAGAATGTGGGATTAGGAACTATTCTACTCTAGTAAATTAAGCAAATATGTAGAGTATCCATAATGTTTACACTATCCATAGTGTAATGGATAATAATGTTTACCCTATTCTGAAATTTTAAACATTTTAGGCTATATAATAAATGGGCTGCATACTCTAGGTAAGGCCCCAAAACAGTCCCCCTAAAGTAACCTTTAAATTTCTTAGGAGAAAGATTCTCATATATTTAGTTTATCACTTTTTTCAAACACCTAGAAGAAAATGAACTATTTCTCCCTAAATAAAATTTTAAATTCAGAATCTGATAACAAAACCATCTACCTCATTTTGAAAACTTTGTTCATTTTCTTCGCAAAAGAGACTAAAAATACTCAATACTGCTTCTGAAAGATGCAACTTCTTAGGCTATAATTTAGCCTCATGTTTATATTAACCATGGTTATATAAAAGCTAAATAAGTGCCTATGATACTAACCTGATCTTTATTTGGATCTATACAGAAAACAAAACCTCTCAATCCCAGCATTTTCATGAGTACAGTTTATTTTGGTTAGCTACTGTTCTCCCCAAACCAGCCACTCATGCTGCCCCGTTGCCACCAGCTCAGTTTTCATGATCCTGTATCTGACCTGCAGCTGATGCAACTCGCGGACGTTGGCTTCACACTGCAACTGAAGATCCCGCATTTGATTTTCGTGTTTCTGATGCTGAGCCATTCTCTCATTTTTCTGCCTCTTTTCTTCTTGAGCAGCAAACTATAAATTAAAGAAAATATGGTTAACAAGCAATGTAATTTCTGCATCTTCCAAAGGAGTAATTAAGGACTTTAACAAGATTTAAAGTACAATAAACTAAAGTTGCAAGTAATAATAATATACTGTGACTTGAGCTGGAGTCTACATTATGGCTTCGGTGGGGAGAGAGGATGCTTCTGATTAAAACCTTGTGCCTCCCATCTGCTTAGTGACCGTTGTTCATTTGTGTGTGGGACCTATGACTATAGAAGCAAAGTGAAGCCCTATGCTTTTCAAAAGTTGTCCAAGTCACCTAATTCCCAGGACTGGTCTTAGGACCAGTCTAGCCCAAGATCTGGTGTAGGGCATGGGGCGGAGGGCTTTGCCCTCTGTGGCCACCAACCTAGGAACACTAAGTTGGTATATGTCACATATCTAGCCCCAGCCCATAAAGCCAAAGAGAACACCAACAAGCCCAAGATGGCTTGAAATGTTTACAACATAATAAGTGACATTTCTAAAGGACATTCACATTTTTTAAATCTAAAAAAGAAGAGACTAACTGGCTTATTTACCTGTTTAATTTTGTCACGATCCTGATCTGGTGTGGCCGTTGAGTTAATTCTCAAGCTTTTCTTAAACATGGCCATTCGAGTCTTGGCTTCACTGCGCTGAATCTTAGGCAGTCTTGCTCTTTCTTGAGTCTGTCTGTTTTTTAATTCCTCAATAAGTCGTTGATTGTAACGCTGCATTTGTTCTGTTTCCTAAGAAAGTATCAGAGTCCAGTGATGTAGATATAATTTATTTTATTTTTATTATTTTTTTAAAGATTTTATTTATTTATTTGAGAGAGAAAGAATGAGAAACAGAGAGCATGAGAGAGGGGAGGGTCAGAGGGAGAAGCAGACTGCCTGCTGAGCAGGGAGCCCGATGTGGGACTCGATCCCAGGACTCCAGGATCATGACTTGAGCTGAAGGCAGTCGCTTAACCAACTGAGCCACCCAGGCGCCCCGATGTAGATATAATTTAATACTCAGTACTCACATGTATGCTCAAACATGTCATTTTGTTGTTGTTTCTCAAAATTGCTCTTTCCCTTGTTGCATTATCAACCAGCAAACTTTTACTCAAAATATAATTTATAATAAAAATATAGCTTTTAGTAATAAGAATCTTTTTTTTTTTTAAGATTTATCTATTTATGTTAGAGAAAGAGAGCACAAGTGGGAGGGGCAAGAGGGAGAGGGAGAAAGAATCTCAAGCACACTCCACGCTGAGTGCAGGAGCCCGACATGGGGCTTGATCCCACAACACCGAGATCACCATCCACAGACCTGAGATCACGATCGGTCACCCAACCAACTGTGCCACCCAGGTGCCCATAATGAGTCTTATATTAAAATTCTTTTACTAAGTCAGGGAGTCCACATTTTTAAGATATTTGAACCATAAATGGAGCCACAATAGCTACCTTTGAGAGACAGGATGAAAATTATAATGTAGAAGAGAACTTAAAGCACTGTACTAGTCACCTTCCATGAAATTCATAGAAAGAAGTTTGCAGTCATGATAAGATACAATTAATTACTCCAAACTTCACCAAATAAATTTTAGGATTAAAAAAAAATATATAAAATTCATTCTCTAAGAAATAGTTTCAGAAATAACTCTATAAACTTGAACAAAAAGTAAACCAATTTTCCTTTCATTAACCTTCTCATGACGCTTAAGTAGCTGATGTCTTTGCATGAAATACTGATCTTTAAGTTGCTGTTTAAGCAGCTGGTGTTTTTCTTGTAAGTGTCGTTCTTCAAGCTCCCAAATTGCAGCTTCTCGAGCTAGAAGAAGAAAGCAATTTTCAAAACGTCACTGTGTTCTTTTTACACATGTACTTTGGTCTTCATTTTAATATTTACATTAAAAGTGTTCTATATACACTAACTTACACACACAATGACATTCTGAACTATAAATGAAATACTACCAGTGCACAGGTAATATTCATCACCACTTACCATTCTGTTCTAATGTCCTATAAACAGAGAGTGTCCCACCCCAAACACCAAAATTCCTTTTAATCATCTTAATGATAAAGAAAAAAATCTTAGCTTTTTATTAAGGAAAATAAGTGTTTAAAATCCCATTCCACTGTGTAGCCATTAAGTATACCAACAATTATAAGGCACAATGAGTATACCAAAACTATTCAGGTAAAGTTCTAGCATCATCTGAACAAAAAGATGTTTTAAGAATTATATGTTTTTTGTTTACTTCTCCTGTCGTAAAGGCATTTATTCGATGTCTTACAGCATTTAACTTTATAAAGAATTTTAAAATTTTAAATTCTTAAAATTTAACATAGTTTTTCCTCTTATTAACCTCAACTTTATCTTTCTACCACTCTAGCAAAGGAGAGCATTCAAATAATTTCCAACTATTTGATATTATGGGTATTAGATATATCCATATATCTCAGCAATGTTCTTCAGGTACCATTTTATATACACACATATGCTGCGTAATTTCATATACCTCTCATGAGTTGCTGTTTGTTATTCAGGCACTCTCTTTCAATATTGGCTAGCTCTGCCTTCTGCTGTTGGATGATCTTTTTCAGAGAGCCATCTAATTCTTGTTGTTGCCTCTGAACAAATTCCTGTTCCTATTAGACACAGTTAACCATCAGTTAATAAGCATCTACTGAGTGAAACATCCATTTATCTATATGACTATATTAGTGGTTAACAAGATTTCTAAGTCAAGTTTCTAAAAAAAAAATCACCAATTATATAGCATATATAATATAAATGTATTAGTAACTCAATTCAAGCCCAGAAAAAAAGTACGAGAATACAATAAACTCACTATTAAAAACAACACACAGAGGTAACCCTCTCAGGTACCCCCCCCTCTTCAGGAGCTCTGTACTATCACTCAATAAACCTTACTAAGCTCTCAAACTTTGCTGCCCACCAGAGGAAAAAAAAAATACACACAAAAGACTACAATTCACTCATAATTAAAATGCCTTATTACATGAACAGCTTTAGGAAAATAACAAATTTAGAGCTTCAAAAACTGACAATTCATTACACTATGTTGTGGATAAAACAAGAATAAACAAGAAATGCTTTTTAGGAAAGAGAATAAAGAGCAAATAAGTAAATCACATATCAGAATTTTAAATATCTCTATTTTTCCAAGAAATAAAGAGTTAGGAAGAAATACCATGGCTACACTAACAGAGAAAGATAGTTTCTATATCTAGTATTTGCCTAAAAATAACAATAGTTTGTAGACAATGAGAAATAGTACATTGCTAGAGAAATGTGAACTAAGAAGAGTAAAGTGAGTTACGTTTTATAAATATATATATAAAATTCCTTATAATCAGAGAATTCTACCAACATGTTTGGGATTCACTCGTTCATTCAACAAATATTTATTGAATACATACTATTTGCCCAAGTGCCAAATTTATGCTTAAAAAAAAAATCCTTCAATAACTGTGTAAGAAAAGGAAATGTTAAAGTGACTTATGGTCTTTGTGCTAGATCACACATTTACAGAAGGAATAAATACTATCCAAATTGAAGAAATATGTTGAAATAATATGGAAAAATAAGTTTTGCCAGTAAACATTTGGCTCTCCATCCCTCTTGGCAGTTACAGCAGTCTGTGATTAGCAAAACGGATATTCTGATCAATTTGAGCGTGCATTCAGAGATTTAGGATTGAAGCAGCACTCTACCTATAATCCCTCCTCTTGCACATCCTAGAGAAGATAAAAGCCCAAGATCCATTTGGATCTATTCTTTATGCCTTGGGCAGAGTCTGACAGGATCTGGATCACTACCAGCCTGGTTTTCAATACATGAAGAGTGAGTCTAGCTGTGTTCCTCAAGGTGCTTGCCTTACTACTATGTCTCTGGAGGCAAGAATCAGGTTTTATCATTCGTGATGTCCTGTTAAAGTAATCTGGAGCTATAAATACTGCTGTCTCATCTGTGTCAAAGTTTGTACTTTAGCATAAATACAAATATACACTAGCAGAAAGACTAATGAATTGTCTCTATAAAATACAACTGTGAATTGACTACAGTCACCTACATAACTTTATCACAGAAAAAAAAACCCACAATGAATATTTAATTTCAACTATTTAGAATAAGGCCTTTTGAGTTTTAAAGAGATGCAAAATCTCCATGCCTATCTTGTAAGCAACTATAACAAAGAAAGTTGCTTAAGCTTTATATTTTCCTACAGTAAATATGACCTATAATAAAAATTACATTGTTTCTCTAACTTCATGTAAAATTTCTATATGCAAACTTGTATAATAAACTTAATATAATCTGCAGCTATATCAAAGGGTTTTCTTTTGTTCAACATTTGTACCATTAATTTGCATAAAGGACTTTTAAAAAGTATCTGTGTAGACAGAAACAATGGGCCCAATATTTAATTACTCTTAAATTTTATAAATATTACATTTAGACTCAAATCAAATGCAAAAGTGTAAGATGGGGGTGAATAAATATTTATGTGAGAATTAAAAAGGGTAAATATAAGCCAGTGCCACTAAAAAAGTGAATGCAATTTCTTGTCAATTCAATTCTTGGTTATATTACTATAATATATGTATGTCTAGATTAAGCAAGATAAGAGCTGGGTTCAAAGAAAACCTTTACTAAGTACTTAGTAAATGTTGGATACTGTACTAGTTATGAGGTTACTAAAATTAAAAAAAGACAGTATTGCCTTTAAGGAGCTTCTAGTAGTTCCAAATTGGTTTTGTCTGTCCATATAGAGAGCAGTGGGCCCCTTCCCTTAGTATCACATTTTCAAAAGTTCAAAAGTAAACCACAGAAAACCAAAAGCTGGAATACAGGGTCTAGAAACCATGCCACACAATGAGCAACGGAAAGAACTACAGAAGTATGCAGCAGCTAATACATAAGGGGAAAAGAAGAGCTGAGACTATTATATAGAAGGAGGCAGAATTAGCATGTGCTGGTCCAGAAAGTAAAATAAGGATTAATAAGTAAGAGTCAAGGTAGGCTTCTGTATGCAAGTGCTTCCAACAGTGAGAGTTAGCAAAGACAGCAGTTGTCTTACAGAGTCACAGACTTAAATAATTAAGCAGAGTCTGGATAATTACATAGTCAAAAATACTGTGCAAATAATTTTTTCTCTTTCTTTCCTTCCTTCCTTCACTTATTCATTTATTTAAGTAATCTCTACACCCAATGTGGGCTCAAATTCACAACCCCAAGATCAAGAGCTGCACACTCTTCCAACTGAGCCAGCCAGGCACCTCAAAAAAATTTTTTTTTTTTAAGATTTTTATTTATTTGACAGAGAGAGACACAGCAAGAGAGGGAACACAAGTAGGGGGAGAGGGAGAAGCAGACTCCCCGCGGAGCAGGGAGCCCAATGCAGGGCTCAATCCCAGGACCCTGGGATCATGACCTGAGCCGAAGGCAGACGCTTAACAACTGAGCCACCCAGGCGCCCCATAATTTTCTTTATTAAAGCTAAAATTTACCTGAAAGGTCCAGGTCCCTCACATACTAATTCATATATTTTATTACCTCAAAAGAAATGAAAGTTTAATATTATTGAGCTTTCATTAAATTTCCTAAATTTCATTAAGTTTCCTAACAAAAGCCAAGTACAATATATTCACGTTGGAATTTTTCATTAGAAATTACTTTTAGGATCTAAAAGGAAAGTGATCTTACATTCCAAAAAGATTGAACAAATCACATTTACCCTAAAAAAAAAAAAAAAAGATGTAGTTGATCACTAAAAGTAACAAATAATTCTAAATGAACACATAAACTGTAAAATGAGCACCCTTTCAAAGTACAAGTTTAAATGCTGGTAAGAAATTTTATCATATTAATCAGATAACTATAAACATTAAAAATACAACTTTGGGTTCTAGAAAACTATAGGAAAGGTTTAGGATATACTGGGCTATTTGTACAAAATTTGATTCTAACTCAAAAGAAAAGCTAAAAATGGTAATGATCAGAAAAGTGATCAAATTCATAATTTCTCCCTCTCGTTAAAAAAAATTAATGTTTTGCCTACTTTTTAGAAAACTATAGAGCCCAGCAGCTGCCAATAATAAAAAAAAAAGTTAAGTCTAATTTCAGGAGAGGGGAAGGGAGGGGTTGAAATCAAGCTGTATTCTATCTACTCCAGTTGTGTATATCAAACATCATGAATAAAAATTACAGTTAAATAAGCTAGTCACTTCCCTATAGAAACTGTGAGAAAGAATACAGCCTGGAATTCCAGACTTAATTTAAAACTACAGCAAGGAGAAGAGCAACTCACTATTCATTATGGACAATTTGAATAGTGAAAACTAGAGTTAAATGGAACTACAATCACTACTTTTAATATGGCTTTTCTGACCATATCCATAATTAAAACATATATGTAAACATAAATGCAATCAAAATGTCACTTCACACAAAGATAAAAATCTAATCACAGCATTCAATTTCTCACATGTGCAAAGCTTATAAAATACTACTGGGAAGGTATTTCTCGAAAAAGATGAAAATCTCAAAATTTGTGGTGAGGGTAGACAGAAAAAAGAACACTATTATAAATATTTTAATTCCAGCTCTACCATTAATGTCTTTTTTGACTTTAAGAAGACCACTTAGTCTTCTGTGCCTTGATTTCCTTGCCTGTAAAATGGACACACTCCATCCCTGTATTAGGGTGGTGGCAGTGTGAATCAAATGTGAAAACTCTTTGAAGAATACTATACTATAAAAAGTTCGTTTCAGGTTATTACTGTATTGTCATTACTGACATTACCATCTATCAATCTTCTAGATTTTAACAAATGAAGTGAACAATGAAAAGGCACATGTGAGCTGAAGAAAAAGCAGATAAAACAAGAGAAGGCAAGGCATCCTCCCACAGACACGTGGGACTTACGTCCTGCAACTGGGCCTTGAAGACTGCACAAGATGACAACTGAAAAGACTGAATCATGACCTGAGCGATACCCTGTGGATTAGAATACAATGCACCGCCCAGGTGAGAATATAGCTGATGACTTTTTGTAAATGGAAAGAATAATTATACAAATGTTGAGTTTCAGGAGGTGTAGAACAAGTTACTTAACAGAGAGGTCTCTTTCTCATCTATAAAAGGAAGGTTTTGAACTAGATCAGTGGTTTCTGAACTCTAGTTTGTATTGTTGCTTTTTAAACCAGTCAAATCCTCTTTTAAAAAATGTACCATAAAATTTATGAAACAGATGAAACATCGTGCTGCGTGACATGAAGCAGAAGCAGGGCCCTAAAGCCCTACAGTCCTCTCTTTCTGAAGGATTCTCGAGGTGCTTCTTCCAAACTCCTGGGAGTACAGCTTAAAAACCACTGAACTAGTTGATCAAATACATTCTGGCCCCATGACTATATAACTATTATTCACAAATTCTCAAAAAGTTTAAAATAGACTCTGCAAAGTTACTGTTTTAGCACCTTCACGAAAAGCAGTAGCAAAAGAGGAATACTTTTTAATTTGTTAGATTACTAAATTCTTCATTAAATTTACAAAAAGAAATTTACTATTGCTTTCAGCTTTAGTTGAAAATATAGGCTAGTCCCCAAAATTTTATGAAAAATCACCAACAAAGGTTTTTTTTTTTTGAAGATTTTATTTATTTTTTGAAACAGAGAGAGACACAGCAAGAGAGGGAACACAAGCAGGGGGAGTGGGAGAGGGAGAAGCAGGCCTCCCGCCGAGCAGGGAGCCCGACGTAGGGCTCGATCCCAGGACCCGGGGATCATGACCTGAGCCGAAGGCAGACGCTTAACCGACTGAGCCACCCAGGCGCCCCACCAACAAAGTTTTATTAAAGCATAGGATCACCTAACTCCTTCAACACTAAATTCTCAATTTCAACTCTAGCATCTGAAACATTAGCTTTTGGAATTTAAAAAGTCTGTATTTCTATAGGAGGAAAACTCATTATTGTTCTTGTTTGAAATCCAAGTTATCCAAAATTAGATGTGTGGCAAGTAAGGACTTCCTCTTCAATTACTCACAACGTGACCAACAACCACTGGACTAAGCTGACAGGAGTTTAGATTAAACACAGAAATAATAGTTTAGACATGAGAGGCAGTACAGTGTGGTGGTTCACGTGTGCTCTCATTTCCTCCCCTGAAGAACAGAGGTAGTAAGAGTAACTACCCTCATATGTTGTGAAGTTAAATGAGTTCATGCAGGTGAAGTACTCAGAATAGTGCTTGACACATGGTAAATGCTGTGTTTGCTATTATCACTTTATTTTTTTTTTAAGATTTTATTTATTTGACAGAGAGAGAGAGAGCAGGCTTTTCCCTCTCCAGGAGAGGGAAAAGCAGGCTTCCCCCTGAGCAGAGAACCCAACACAGGGCTCTATCCCAGGACCCTGGGATCATGACCTGAGCCGAAGGCAGACACTTAACCATGTGAGCCACCCAGCACCCCTTACTTTAACTAGTAATCCCCACACTAGGCCAAGACAAAATTTTTCACTGGCTCAAACCAAAAAAAAAGTACTCAATTTATTCAAATAAGCTAGTTTTGTTAAAATTTTAAGTTCCAAAATATTTTCTTTATTTTTCATGGTGTTAAAATATTCTCTCCTTTAAAATGATGGTGACAAGTAAACAGCACTTTAAAATATCCTTCTGAAAATAAAATATCCTCTGGACAAAAAGAAAAAATTTTTTAAATGTTATTCCATTGTCATGGTCCCCAGTGGTTTTTGTTTCTTCTATCTTTTTTCACAGGTCCGTAAAAGTTTGGGAACCACTTTTTAATCACATAAAACCACATTAAAATGATAATGGAAAACAGTCATTAACATATAATCTATGTCTCTTCTTCCTTTGACATATGTAACTACAAATTGAGCTCGCTTCTCTCTGCTTCCAAACTGAGTGCAAACTTAATTAAAAGAAAAATGATTCCTAGTATAAATGACCTTGTAGAGTCATATGAGATAATTCTAGAAAAATCTGCTTAAAATACTATCTTGTCTAGTTTTATAAAGAATTCACCCATCTTAATAGGCCCAGCCTTATCATAACCTAGAATCAAGTTTATACAGGCAGTATTTTTTAACTGCTGGATTCTGAATCAAAAAGAAAAAAAACAACATACTTAATATTCAAAATCTGGTTTTAAGGTACTTACGTTGTTGAGTTAATAGTAATAAACATGAGATCTCCATTTAACATTACCATTTACCACTGTTCTTTTAACTTCCAACTATATAAAAATAATGGTCTTTTAAATAGGCATTCTTGTCATATGCACAAAGCCGATACACTCATCCTCTGTATTTTGTCATAAAGTCTTCTACCAAACACTGACTACTTAAAAATATAAGCTTCCATATGATTATATAATAAGAATACAGTGGATTATACATTAACATACTTGTTCATTTCATCTGGAGTCAGCTTTCCAAACCTTCCACTTAATTTCATATTAGCAACTTAAATGTCACCATTAGTGTGATTTTAGTTTTATATAAAGAATGCCCTGGGAACCTTTGTATGAGCAGAAGTCAACATCATATAGTAAGTACAGCAGGAGTTTGCCCTTTCAACCATGGTTTACTGAGCTGTGAGAATAATGCTGCTTTCTGTTTTTAGTAGCATTAAGCTGCTGCTGTTACCTGAGCATGCTGGTTTTGTGCAAGCTCCTCTTTCCTGCGTTTCATGAGCTCTTTTCTCAGCTCTCTGGGTGCTTTCTCCACTTCATTTATAACCTACAGTGTATAAGCATGCAGGAGGTGGGGAAATAATACTTTCTCCACAGCAAGCATTTATGTGAGCAGACACACTACAAGTCAAAGATTAGAGCTGTTAAAAAGTTCCTTTCAACATGCAATAGCGTAGGTGTTAGTTCGGTGAAAAAGAATGAAAGGACAGAACATGCTTAATCTCAGTGCAGAAAGGGACATCACACCATATAAAGGTTAATCAGATGCTTAATTATCCCTACATATTATTCTCTCTTAAAGATCCAAAGCAATCAGTAAAGGATTACTAGCAGCACTGATTATGAACTAAAGATGATAAATTCAACTGACCTTCTTGAAAGATCATAAAACTATAAACATATCTATTGACATTGTTTGAAACGCTGAAAATAAGGAAAGTTAATGCCATTTATAAAAGTGCAAAATTTCATAATTGGCTTGATAAGACCAAAGAAATAACTCTACATTCATTTAATGAGACCAAAAAAAAAACAAAAGGAGAAATAAATGGATACTATGTTTTCTCATAAAACACACCATTTTATACATGGTGTGATAAAAATGAATACATTTGATGATTTTGTGTTGGATCAGAACAACACTCTCCTTTGCTGACAATTTAAGCCAAACTTAATTGTCAATGTCAGTATTATAAGCACTCACAAAGTAACAGTTCAGTATGCTAGGATTTATTACACCAGATAAAGTATATAAGATGAAGTATAATTTAAAGCTCCTTCTTTTAATCATTTCAAAATCCTAGATATGTATTCCACCTAAGCAGATCTGTAGTCCAACTATGAAAAACAATCATGTGTTTACAAGTAGAAGCACCAAAAGCAATCAGATTCCAAATCACCACATGCTACTGATGGTCTGTGAAAGAGACTGATTTTGATTGAAGAGTGTATTTAAAATTCCCCATCAGTAATCCCTCATGAAACCAAATCACCATTAAAAGGAAGAGATTCCCCAAATGCAAGAAATTTAGCGATAAAGAAGGAAATACATTAATATAATTATTTAAAATATGCATATCACGATTCAAACATGTTCACCAGCTAAAAATCTCCAAACCCAAAACGGTAAAAATAACTACAGACTTTTATATATTTAGGATTAAATCATATATTTACCTATAAATTTTTAAAAATTTAATCTGATATTAAAAAATAACCTCTCAGTAAAAACTATCCATAGTTTCAAGAAAACGGACATGGAGCCTCAGTCAAGTCATACATCATGGTATACAGAGCAACCCTACATAAAATATTCAACAGTAAGAAAACGAATTTTTAGAAATGGTAGCTACATCAAATAAAATTATATACCATTTCATTATTTACCTAAAAAAAACTATAGAATGCATTGTATTTATTAATGTTAGATCCTATGCTTTTAAAGTAGATCCTCAAGTTCAGCAATATCATTTCAGTTTTAAGCATAATTAAATGTTAAAGCCAACACGAACCTGGGTATTTTAGATGTACAACAAAAGTGAAAATGCATTTGTAGGTTTGGTTGAGATTTTTATTCCAATTCTAGTAGAACTAATCATACTTATTGTCCCTGGGGTCTTTTGTATCATGAAAAGGTAAATTCTTCCCCCACACCTTTAGTGTATTAGTATAAATCATAAAATCATACTTGCTAATATGTATAAAACTTTTATTTTAATTTGGGGGAGAAAAAGACATTAATACAATATACAAATCCTTTCTGAATCAATGACAATCTTTCACAGTAAATAACAGCACAGATTCTATAACAAAATGGAACAGTTTCAGGAAAAATTTAAAAATTCATTGTAAAGAAACCACTTCACACAGATATTTTCCACGTGATTCTTTAAGTATCTCTCAATTTGATGAATTTATAGATACAATTTCAAATTTCAGGGTACTCAGCTTTTATTTTGGCACAATGTTCAAGAAAGGCAATCAAGCTAACCAAGAAAAAAAATTTAAGTATGAATTAAATATTACAAATAAATAATAAGATGAATTATTGTTGCCACCTGCAAACACAACATAGTTAAGTTTTCTTCAAAGAAGCAATTTCTACAGAGGCCTTAACTATTGCATTAATAAAGGAAAAATGGTAGACTGGAAGGAAAATGAATTAGACTTAATTTGAAGACTTGGTTCAAGGTTTAGCTGGACATTTAATGGTAGTTTGTGAACTTGAACAGACCATTAAAAACCTCTTCTATTGCAGTCTTCTTGACAGTAAAATGGGATAACACCTGACCTTACTACTACCCTACATAACTGCTGGGAAGACCGAAATAAAGAATAAATGAGCACTATTTAACTCTCAAGTATTATTCCTAATTCTGTAGTTTTAAGTGTACATTAAAAAAACAGCTGTCGTAATTAAAAGCAGTAGTTACACTTACCTCCTTCTTTCGATTCTTTAACATATTCTGGAATTTGGACAACTCTTTCTCTTGTTCTCCTTTAATGCGTTTGGCTTCATCTCGTAAGCGATTTGTGTGTTCTTGTTCTAGACGTTCAATAGTCTGTTTCTGCTGTTTTTCTAGATTCTCAATTTCTTGATCATATTGTCGCTTTTTGCTCTGTAAAACAATGTTGCTCAATATCATTTAACTTTTCTATCATTCATATTAACTCATTATAATGATGATGTTTACTAAGAGTACATAACCAGCATTTAAATTTAGTGATGTGACACACAACATTTGCAATACTGAAAAAGTTGAATGCACTAAAATACATTATGGAATTTTTTTAAAGGTGAGCATTTTGGGGCGCCTGGGTAGCTCAGTCGGTTAAGCATCTGCCTTCAGCTCAGATTATGATTCCAGGGTCCTGGGATTAATCCATGCATCGGGGGGGGGGGTCCCTGCTCAGCAGGGAGTCTGCTTCTCCCTCTCCCTCTGCCCCTTCCCCCACTCATGCATTCTCTCTCTCTTGCTCTTGCTCTCTCTCTCTCAAATAAATAAAATCTTTAAAAAATAAGCATTTCATTTTTTTCTAACACAGAAAATACTTCTATTATACAAGGAGTAGAATGTTCAAAATTTTTAAACCATCGAGACAATATCCATTGCTATGAAGTACTAAAGTTAGAAAAATTTCAGTATTTATCCAATAAATGTTTGATAAATCAAAGGTCTTATCCAAAGTCTACTTTAATAATGTACCATTATTTATCATATTCAGATTTACTCTTCCTCATTAAGATTCTTCTTTTTTAAATTAAAGATTTTATTTATTTGCAAGAGAGAGACAGAGAGACAGAGTGAGCAAGAGCACAAGCGGGGGAGGCAGACAGAGAGGGAGAAGCAGACTCCCCACTGAGCAGGGAGCCCAGCACGGGGCTCAATCCCAAGACCCTGAGATCATGACCTGAACTGAAGGCAGACACTTAACCAATGGAGCTACCCAGGTGCCCTACCGCCTCACATTAAGATTCTTAAACATCCTATTTCACTGAGACAAATCTTTTGAAATTATAAATCTGCTCTTTCAACAAAAGATTCCTACTTAATACTTGAGTATAATTTTGGATATAGGTAAAGCTAAATATTTATAAAGGTATTTTAAAAACATAAGTAAAGGGGCACCTGGGAGGCTCAGTTGTTTAATCATCCGATTCTTGATTTTGGCACAGGTCACAATCTCAGGGTTGTGAGATTAAGCTCCACATCGGGCTCTGTGCTAGGCATGAAGCCTGCTTAAGATTCTCTCTCCCTCTCCCCCTACCCCTCCCTTCAGCTCTAAAAACTAAAAATAAAAAATAAAAAAGTAAAAAGCAAAACATTTCAGAAAATATTTGGGGGGAAAAGAGATGCAATTTTTATAAGGTTCCTGAAAATAGAATGTTGAGTACTATAAAATCAGTCAATGTGAACAAAAGTTCAGTATTTTCTTAAGAATTCTCAGTTATGGGGGCGCCTGGGTGGTTCAGTCATTAAGTGTCTGCCTTTGGCTCAGGTCATGATCCCAGGGTCCTGGGATCGAGCCCCACATGGGGCTCCCTGCTCCGCGGAAAGCCTACTTCTCCCTCTCCCACTCCCCCTGCTGGTGTTCCCTCTCTCACAGTGTCTCTCTTTGTCAAATAAATAAATAAAATCTTCAAAAAAAAAAAAGGAATTCTCAGTTATGATCCAACAAATGTAATCAACAATGCCACACTTCACAGAAAACAATCTTTGTAATTATAAGAACAGCAAAAGAACTATAGTCAAAACATGAATACTATAACATCTGAAATGATCTTTTTTCTAACCTTCATTAAGCTAGATGTTTCAATAAATTACTGAAATTTTATAACACGTTACTTATTCCTTTTCCAACTCTGGACCCAAGGTAAAAATTGAAAGACTCTATGACAAGTACCCTTGGCTAGTCAGCACCAATTTCTCTAGCAGCTGTGAATAGGGATGTGGAAGCTTAACTGTAGGAGCCAGAGAAGCAAGCATGTTTTGAACAAGCCCCAAGTAGTTCTAATATTCAGACAGGCTTGAAGACAACTATTCTAGACTGCCTTAAAATCCTGGATCCTAAATATGAGAGGTCAAATTGTAACACTGAAAAATTATCCAGAAATAGGCACACCTAAGAACTTTACAGACCATCTACTGGCTTCATGATCCAGGTTTTCATGATAAATTTTAATCAAAGAAAACTGGAAGACACCCATCACACTGTAAGTCAGTGACAGGAAGACTGAGATAGAAGATCCTTTCATGCAAAAGGAAAAAAGACATACTAGAACACCAAAGAGATAAAGGCCAGAAATACTAACAAAGCCAGAGAAAATCTCGTAATCAAAGAACAAGTTCTAAAGGTGGGGTTTTTTTTAAAGCACTAAATTTCAGTATTAACAAAATGGTACAAAATCTAAGACTTTACCATCATTTCTTGCTCAAAGCGCCGGAAAATTTGTTCTCGCTGTTGTTGCAGCTTGCTATTGAGCTGTTGTTGGGCTCTTTGCTCTTCTTTTTGAAGGAATCTTAACTCCCGAAGCTCCTGACGTCTGATAAAATTTAACAGCAATAATAGGGGAAGACAGCAAAAATTACACCTTTGAAGTAATGCTTTTTAAGAAAAAAAAAAAAACTTTAACAATAACAGTATTTTCAAATGATAAAGTAATAAAAATAATCCAAAATTAGCCAAGACTTTAGTCTTGTTTCTCTATTCTTCATACTTTGCAGAGACTGAAAGGAAGTCACAAAACCAGTTTTAATTATGTTCTCTACTCACCTAAGAAACCTCAACTCTTCAGTTTTGGAATCACTATCTGTAACTATCTTTGACGTTGTTACACTCACTTCTACACCATCAACAACAAATTTGCGTGTTTTCTTCAATGTCTTCTTTTGTCTTCTTGTTTCCTGAGTGAGATTTTATTTTAGTTAGGCTTTATAAGGAAAATACTGGAGACAGAAAACATTTTCTTCTTAACAAAACACAACACAGAACACAGAACTGTGCATGTATAATTTTTATGTTACCGCATCATAATTAGGCACAAGTGGTAAACCATTCACATAAATGTCTAATTAGTATAACTTTTACATGTTAATCATTTTTCTTCCTCTTTTGACCTTAAGTTCTCAGATACCTCTGCTTTTCAGTTTTAGAACCACTGACAAAACACTTAAAAATAAATGCCTGGGGCTCATCCCTTAAAGAATCTAAATTAATAGGGTGGCTGAGAATTTGCATTCTAGAAAGACTCCCGAGGTAATTTTTACACACTACCAGGACTGGGAATCAAAATCCATTTCATCAGCAACAATAATATCAACAGCCCTCCTCCATCTCAGAAAGAGAGGTGGACTTGTGATTTTAGAGTTATTAGAAAGATAACACTTCTACTGCTTGATAGCTATTGCCTACCATTCTCTATCAAGACCAAATTCCATTCCTCAGCTGGTATCCAAATGCTTTTTAAATCCAAATAGAAATAACAGAAATATAACATGCCCAAAAATACAGCTGGAATACCTAAGTATTGAGAATAATTACTTGGTTTTGATATGGGGGGAAGGGTCTGAAAGCAGAGGGAGCAAAAGTGGAATATGAAAATACTAAATTCAAAATGCATTAGGATTTTAGTTTGTCTCTGGCACTTTCCAATCACCTTCCTGCAACCTCTTAGTGTTCGACTCTCCAGGCTGCCAGTATACTCATGCTTCTCTTCCTAAGTCCTGGACTATGGCACCCTATCTAGCCAGGCTTCCCCTAAAATCTAAGGTGCGCATGCCACCCTGTAAATCCAAACTTTCTATTTCTTCAGTTCCTACTCAAGTATCTACAATTAATATCACCTTAATCCTCAAAAAAAGTATTTGGATTTTTTTAAAAGGCTATTAAGTCAGTTCAAATTAACGGAATTTAACTGAAGACAATCTAGGCAGTATGTGTAATAATTTGGTACAGACAGGCAGACTCATCAGTCATGCCCTGGAGTCTTGTTCCTAAGGTCAGTTTCCTAAGTTGTTCCTGCTTTGTACAGTCTTCTCTTCTGCTATCAACCCAGAGTATCTAAGTAGTCTGTGGCTCACCTGTATCAGAATTCCATGGGATCTTCTGTTACAAATATTGATTCTTGGGCCCTACCCCAGACCTCAACATAGCTCTCCCTGAAACTCCTTTTCAAAATAATTTATTCATGCTGAGTATACTTGACATATAATAAATAGTATATTAGTTTCAGGTGTACAACGTAAAGCTTCAACATTTGCATGGGTTGGTAAATGATCACCATTAGCACCATTAAGTCTCGTTTATACCCCTGATCATGTAGACCCCTGGTAACTCTTCAGTACATTCAGGTTTGAGAATGGCTCTAAAGGCTCCAACTGTTCTGTGTTCTAGTTTTTGATTTTTTGTTTGTTCTCCCACAGTGGTTCTCACGGCAGTATTAACTACGGCTGAGGAGGCAACAATGTATGGGCCACTGGTAAATCAAGGACCATTTATACTCTAAATGTGCTTAAAAAGAGATCATTCTTTCAATTCCTCAATTCTTTTATATATTATGGATTCTTCCTAAAATATATCTAAATATGTGCAATAAGAGAACGCAAACAAAGTAACTTCCACTGTTTACATCAAGTTGGCAAAAATAGATAGGTATTGCCAAAAAATTGAAAGATTATATCCAGCACCTCTCTCCTTGATTCTTTATAGTTGATTGCCTTCATAGGCCTTAAGAATTTTATAGGGTTAGTACTACACTGATTTAGTGCTGTTTTATTTTCAAAATATCTGTTTCACATATACTGTAAATTGCCAAAACGATGAAAAACGCAAACAAGGACCCACATATACTTACTTGCAAAGATATTGATCCACTGTCTTTAGTTTTGCTTAAGAAGCTAGAAATGGATAAATTCAAGTCAATGCTGCTATTATCAGCAGTGGAACCAGTGCCTGAATCAGTATCATTTTCCTTTTGATTCTCGGATTCTGGAAGCAGCATGGTTTCAGTTCTTGATAAAACACCTATTTCCCCTTTATTTTCTGCATCTTCAGAGTTGATATTAATACTGGGTATTGGAACAGGCTGAGGTTCACTGGGCTGTGAAGAGGGAGTCACTTGAGGTTCTGTTTTAATTGGCACTTCACATGGGATTGCTTTTTGCTCTGTATCTATCTGAGCAGTGGCTTCTTGAGCATCCCGAGTTTCACTTCCTAAAGCCTTCTGGTCAGGATGAGTTACTACACGTCTAACCTCTCTTTCTTCATTGCTACTGGACTCAGTAATTTCCTCACCTTCATTTGTCCCAGATTCCTCATTGGTCTTCACTATGTTCTCCAAACTGTTGATTAATTGTTCCTCATCTTTACCCTCCACGGATTTCTGATCTATCTCATTAGTTTCTACTACGTCTTTAATAGGAACTTCCTCAGTACCACCAGCCTCAGGACCCTCTGTGGGCTTACTTACTAATTTCTGGTCTACTTCAACCACTTCTTTCCCATCATTACTCTGAGCATCCTCAGCATTGTTTTCAACTGCCTTCTGAGCAACATCTCCTGCCTCATCTGTTCCTATCAAATGGCTTGCATCACTGATCACATCTTCTAGAATTTTGTCATCTTTTCCCAATTTCTCTTGGGTGTCTTCCTTTGTAAGCGCAACTTCATTTTCAACTGGCTGAATGTCTGCCTCTTTTTCTCCAGTCTCTTGAGAAACTAAATCCACTGTTTGAAGAGTGTCTTTAATTTCTTCAGATTTCATAATCTTATTTTCAAATATCTGTTTATTTTCCTGATCCCCTTCTTCCGCAGGTTTCAGAATCTGTTCAGTATCTGTTTCTAAAGTCATCATTATGTTATTCTCTTTTCCTTCACTGACTGAATTAATGTCCACTGTTTCTTGGTCTTCTGTGTCAGGCAAATTTTCAAGCTTGGGTCTCTTCTCCTCTCTCCCATTTTCCTCAATTACTGTTGTTCTATTATGAAGTTCAGCCATAGCTTCTAAGTGAACATCATTAATATGTTCATTAATACCCTCTGCAGCTTTTTCAGGTTCATCAGTGATGAGTTTTTCATTAAGAACTTTGCTGTTAAATTTATCTTCAGAAGCATTACGTTCTGTTTTTTCTGAGACAGATTCCAAAATACAAGCATTCTGTGAAAGTTTATCTTCTTCAGAGCTGGCAATACTGAGGTCAGACGAGGCACGCTTACTTGCAGGTATTGGCTAAAAAAGATTTTATACAATTTTAGTGTTAAAACATAACTTCAAGATGGGGATCAAAACAATATATATGTTGTATCTAGATAAATATATGATTTAAATAATATATAATGATTTAGTATCTTAATTAAAATTTGATGAGGTTAAAAAAATAAAGAACTGACAAATCTTCAAATAAATACGACAAAAATGGACAGCAAAGGGCAAACTTGTTAATCTTCACCCTTAAAATTAAAGATTTTATACTGCTACCTCCCAATTAATCTTTAGACACAGGTGCAATTCCACCTCAAAATCTGACTCTAAATATTACCTAAATAAATTTCCTTTCTAAATACTGACCAAAGAATTTTCTGTTTCTTCATCATCATCTTCCTCTTTGCCATCTTCAACTTCTTCTGTTACTTCAGCCTTTGCCTCTGCAATCAGCTCTCGAATTGGTTTGTTGGAATCAACCGTAACAAAGGGATGCTGTTTGATCATTAAGAGCATACTTAATATCAGCTGAAATGCTTGCTTATAAAATTTCAAACACATAATACACATGTCATTATGTGGTAAAAATATAAACATGTGGGTAACAAAAATATAAACAACTTCAAATAATGTTACATCTGGGCAAGGAAGGAGGAGAAGGGGACTGAGCAGGAATAGGGCTGCCTGCAACTATGTACTTTTTAAGAATCTGAAGGAAATATGTCAAAAATGGTAACACATTTCTGGGTAGTAGGTATATGTACTTTTCTGTATGTTCGAAATTTCATAATCTAAATTAAATTTTAAAGCAAGTTTCAAATTGACAGTTTTAGTTCTTAAAAAGTAACAACAATATATATAAATCCTGGATAAAGCCTCAATAAAAGAATTATACAAAGCTTTAGAGTTCTGTTAAAAGTGTCTGCAAATAAGGGCACCTGGGTGGCTCAGTCGGTTAAGCATCTGCCTTCAGCTCAGGTCATGATCCCAGGGTCCTGAGATCGAGTCCTGCATCGGGCTCCCTGCTGAGCAGGGGGGCCTGCTTCTCCCTCTCCCTCTCCCCCCTGCTCATGCTCTCTCTCTCTCAAATAAATAAAATCTTTAAAAAAACAAAAAAGTGTCTGCAAATAACTGTTTTGACAAGGTTCTAATATTCTTAAGAGTAAGAAGCCATTTTATTCATTTTTGTACACTCAGCAGCCCTGTCACAGACTAAGATCTTCTAAAGGGGGGGGGTAATAAAATAATAAGAGAAAGTGTGTTCTAGGGATGTACCTCTTGCAGAGAGCAAGGCAATTTTTTCTGCTTTCTTCTCCTGTGATAAACAAATCAACCTAAAATACTACAATGAAGGAGTTACAAAGTAACTCAATCTAACAGGTAACTGCCTCAAGATTTGTCATTCTGTTTGTCTACCTGTAATATTATTTAACAAATTTCTCTTTCAGATATTACAAATAGGTCCTGCTATAAAACAAAATTATCCAATCACTTTAACACCATTTTTCAAAAAAAAGTCAGCAGTATTTACTGAATATTTATCCTCACTGTAAGAGATATAAAAAAAAATGAATTAGCTCATGACCCCTGCCCCCAAGGGGCTTGCTATCTAGTAACTGGAGAGACAAACTGGAAATAACTAAGTGGAAATAACTAACAGAATAAAAAGAATACAATTAAACTGAATCAAAAAAGCACAAAAGGAATGCCTTACAAGCTAAATGCCTTTTGGTAATGGCAGCATGTATGTTTGTAAAGCAAATGTTTACTACTACAATATATTCTGAGTTTCCACAGGGAAACTCAAGTGAAAAGAGAATACACTGAAATTGTATTCTTCTTAATGAGATGTTAAAACAATTACATGGTCACTGTCGTCATATTACTCTTCTCTTACCTGCAGTAGCTGAGATGTACTCCACCTGGAATCCACATTCTTTTCCAAGCATTTCTTTAGAAAGTCCTTAAAATTTGAAGACCTTCAAAATAAAATTTTAACAATGACATTTCTATTTTATTTCCTGTTATTAAAAATCAAACAAAACTCTGATAAGTTATATTGTGTTTTATTATGTATGTTAATACTATTCAACATAAGAAAACTAGTTAATGAGACTACTAAGATTTCATAATAAGATGAATATTAAGATATCATCTGTAAACACAAAATTAAATATATATGTATGTAGAGTCATAGTTTTAGACATTGAGAGACATAGTCATATATTCACAAGTATGCGAAAACTCACAGAAACTCTTCTATTAAATTCCACAAATATAAATCAATCACATATATACCTCACTTTCTTACAGTACAGAAAATACTGTATTATATACAGTTGTTTCATGTAGACCTCAAATCACTGATACTTTCAAATTTATGGGAAAAGTTAGTTATAAGAGATTGTATGGTCCATAAGTCTTAAAAAAAAATTACCAAAAATCAGTTTTCTACTCATACAGTCTTTGTACCATGTAACTAAATTTAAATACCCTTGAAAAGCTGGGAGAATAAAACATCAAGTTTTGCTTCGTAAAAGGCTTCATTTAGAATATTTTACCATTTTGATGGCTGTGCTAATGTAGGGGGCTCTGATTTTGCTATTTTTAGCAGCACTCGCATTGGATTTAATTCATGATGAGGTGGTTCTATCTCAGCCATTTCTATTAAAGTGATACCCAGGGACCAAACATCAGCTTTGTAGTCATAGGGTCTGTCCTTAGATGTTTCACACATGACTACTTCAGGAGCCATCCTATGAAGACAAAGAATTAAAAGTTAAGATGTTTAACTTAAGAATAACGATTGCAAGCCACATCAAAGACAGTATAATCAATTATGTGGACAAAATTAATGCGTAATAGGTGATAAGAGTTTCTGACATAATACTATAAATCCATAAAAAGCTGAATACATACCAATATGGTGTGCCAATAAAGGAATCTCTTCTTTGAATTGTCCTTGTGTTTTTAGCTGATACTCCGAAATCCGCTTGAAATAAGCAATCATACAAAAGTATTAATAGTTTTTTAGCAAAGTTCACTGTATTTAACATAGGGAAAAGCATTTCAAGTCTTTAACAAGGCCACTCTTATTAAAGCGTAAACAAAACAGAAAGAGTAACTTCTCTACCATCCTAATTTTGAACACACTCTTTCTACCACAACCCCCCCTCCAAAAAAACTGCCAAAGAAAATATCCTATCATTGATACACTTAATACTACCATCTTTATACATATTCAGATCATGAATTCTTCAGAATTGATAAAAAAAAAAAAATAGTAACTTTAAAACAGACCAGTCTACCCACTTCAAAACAAATGCCAACTAGTGGTACATGCTGTAATTAAATTGATAGACATAAACATTTTTTTCTATAGTGTGAAAAGCAGAAATTACAAAGTAGCCTTTATGACAGCATATGTCTTGCTAATTTCTTCATAAAATTATATTACAAAGACAAAAACCATATTTTCTGATTTAAATTATAGAGAACAACAACATTATAGCTTTATCAGTTGTCAACCCCACCTTTTCAGCTTAGAGCTTAGAGAACAATTAATAGCAACACAAATTTGCTCTTGCTGCATAATTACCTCATACCATTTATACATAACTTTTAGGTTTCACGTTTGACATGCCGTAATTCTCAAAATGAATAAATATCAAAAATCCAATATTTGGTGCTCAAACCGCAAGAAGTGGCACAGAATATATACTCAATAAATGGTAGCTACTATTAGTAGCCATATCTATAATTTTAACCTTTGTGCTCTTCTGTTGGTAGAACTCTTAAAGCTCATAAAATCCTGACTGTATTCTAATTACTTGTGTCTATTATATGGTGGGGGTTTTTTTTTGGACCACATAATTCTCCCACTTAAAAGATAGTGGTAGCTACCTATTGCCTGTGGAATGAATTTTAAGCTTCCTAATGTGGTGTACAAAGTCCTTTATTACATATTTCAGTAATGTTTTATAATGAAATTCATAAATGAGTAAGCAAATAAAACATACTAAACTTGGAAGATATATTTGTGGAAGATACAGTGTAAATAGATTTATTCAGGACTCTTCACCACTATCCATCCCCACCAACCCCCAACCTCCTCAACTTAAAAGTTTCTCATGTTTTGGGGAGGAAGGACTTGAAACAATTTAAATTCCTGCCAGAAGAGGTTCCGTACTCAGGTAAATTCAGCTCAGTACTTATTCTAGTGTTTTTCTAGAGCCTATTAATACTCTTTTGAACTCTCTCCCCTCAGAATATGACTGGGGAAGAGAGGTCCAGAAACAGGCCTAAACAACAACTGTCCCTTGTCTACATTCTTATCTCTCTAAGCACCCGAAGTAAACTAAAGATGGACAAAAAGGCACCTTAATTGCTGTGCAAAGGGGAAAATTAAGGTTGCTATGTGCTTTGTAGTTCTACATATAATGATGCAGCATGTATATGTTGGTCTGTTTAAATAGCATTTTACACATTTATTTCCATTTGCAACAATATGACCTGATAAAATCATCATAAAAATTTTGTTACTGTAGTATATTAAATAGTTCTTGAGGATAGTATGGTTCTTTACAGCTGTGTACATGTAACAGGGTATCACAGAAATAGAAGGTTCTCTAAGTATTTACAAATTAATAAAACAAAAATTGCAACTGTCAACCAAGTCAAGACTATTTTGGCATTCCTAAATCTTCAATAATTTACTTACTTTTAAAGGTATGCACTATTTTACACAAAAGTATGTTCCTATATTGAAGATTCTAAATACATTTACAGAAAAATGTGCACCAGAATGGATCAAAATGATAATGTACTATTTTTAAATGAGCTACCAGAGTTTAAAAAATGATATAAAACATAAAAGAGTAACATACATCAGAATTACAAAACTCAATTATGAGGTAACAGAACTCAAGAAAAATTAGAAAAAATCATTTTAGAAAAAAAGACTAAACTAGGAGAAATGCAAGAGCAAATAAACAACAAATTCACACCCATTACCACTTTACATTCATTAGGATGGCTATCATCAAAAATACAGAAAATGACAAGTGTTGACAAGGATGTGGAGAAATTGGAACCCTTGTGCATTACTGTTGGGAATGTAAAATGGTACAACTACTATGGAAAATGGTAGTTCCTCAAAAAATTAAATACAGAATTACCACATGATCCAGCAATTCCATTTCCAGAACACCCAAAAGAATTGAAAGCAGGGAGTCAAACAGGTATTTGTACACCCATGTTCATAGCAGCATTATTCACAAGAGCCAAAAGGTAGAAGGTAAAGTGTCTGTCAATGGATGAATGGATAAACAAAATGTGGTACATGTAAGTAACAGAACATTGTTCAGCCTTTAAAAGAGGCTGTTCATGTCTTTAAAGCTACATAAATATATGGTTGAACCTTGAAGACATTATGCTAAGTAAAATAAGCCAGTCATAAAAAGACAAATATTGTATGATTCCACTTACATGAGGTACCTAGAGTAGTCAAATTCATAGAGACAGAAAGTAGAATGGTAGTTGCCTGGAGCTGGGGGGAGGGAGGAATTGGGAGTTAGTGTTTAATGGGTACAGAGTGTCAATTGGGAAAGATGAAAAAAGTTCTAGAGATGGATAGTGGTGATGGTTGCATAATGATGGGAATATACTTAATGCTACAGAACTGTACACTTAAAAATAGCTGAAACAGTAAACTTCAAGTATATTTCACCACAATTTTTTTTAAATGAAGAAAGATAAAAAGAATCTGGGAGAAAGTTTTTAAATATTGATGACTGGAAAAGCCAACAAACAAAAAAGTCCCTAAAAATGACAGTCAATGCAAGGGAACAGAACAAATACTCAAACCTCTAATTCCAGAAAACCTTCCTGGAAAAAAAAAAAAGCCTTGAATATTATAAGAACGTATTAGAGAAAAGTCTAGTCAAATTATTGGTCCTTGAAGAAAAAAAATTCTTTGGCATCTAGGCAAATGAGCACATGACTTGAAAGAGAAAGAAAAGCAGATTATCATCAGACTTTTCAACAACAACACTTTATAACAGAAGAAAACAGAGTAACATATTTCAGATACTCAAGGAAAGAAATGTTAGCCAAGGATTTTCTATCCAGCAAAACTGACCTTCAAAGTATAAATATGGGTAGAACTGTTATCATTAGATAAGAACTCAGAGAGCCCCTCCAGAGTTATCTACCAGAGAATAAACTTCAGACAACCAACATGACCAAAGAGATAGCAACATAAGGACTAGTGGTGAGCATTAAATATAGAAAAGGGAACTAAAGTGAGTAATTATGTATGGGATGTTCTAAATCTATCATCAATGTCCTTGAGAACCAGGACTCTCAGGATAGAAGGAGATACACATGTAATACCAAAGAGGTTAGGTTAAAAACAAAAACAAACATCCTGAATTTGATTAGGAAATACATAGGAACTCATGAGAACCTAGCTCTGTCCTCTGGAAAGGCCTAGAATGATGGCCAATCCAGAAACTGTTAATCACTTCTAAATTCAGATGTAGTCTTGAAATACCATATCCTACTAAAAGAAACTAGGGCTTCTTAAAGAAATGGCTAAATTACAGGTTGGAGGCAGGAAATATATAAGATAAGCCTGAAACACCGCAACCTAATACATAGTAACAAAGAAGCTATCAAAGGTTACTAAAGTCATGTCAAAAGGATTAACATACCAACTTGAAGAGGCTCCCATCGATCAAAGATGGTATAATGTGAGCTTTAATAAGGATAAAAATTATAGATTTCAAATTTATAAAATTAAATTAAATTCATGAATTAATAATATTTTTTAAATACCAGTTACCAACTGACGATGAGAGAGAACCAATTCATGGTCTTTAAAGCTACATAAATAAAAAGAAGGAATCAAGCATTTTTCCTCTCTTGTCCATTTGAACTATACTCCTGAGTAACCAAACAGTTGAAGGGAGGTGTCATCTTATATAATTATTCCTAATTTTACAATGATAAATAAAAATAATGAAATAATTGGCAAATAATTATATCAAAATTATAATCAAAAAAATAAATGAAAACAAAGTGATAGAATTCATTTTGCAACTCAAACCAAAGAACAGATCTAGGCATTAAGCATCAACAGCTGTAAACAAAAAAACAAAAAAAAAAAAGGAAAAGGCAGACATGTGTCTCCCCAGTGAAAGGACACAAAACCACCTAAATACAGTCTGGCCAAAGAATCAAATTTGAGACTGATGAGGCCTTTGCATTTATCTGCAAATCTGAAGGAAATAAAATGATCATGAGTATGCAATTAGCAAAATGCAGGTTGAGGGAAACTCTACAGGTCCAACACCCAGGTCTCATAGTTCAGTGCTTCTCAACGTTTTTTTCATCATCATTCCCCAAGGAGCCTCTTTAGACATTTTTTCCTAATTCTCCCGTCCCCCATGAAATTTTAACACCACAGATATACTATCTGTTTGTGTACTGTGGGCCTTTGGAGGATTATTAAACACTGTAATATCTAAGATCTTTTTTGCCCCCTAAGAACCAATTTTGGCCCCCATGAAAATGCATGCCATAAATAAAATGTAAAGAAAAGAAAGAAATGGGGGGGGAACCTATAAATTAAGAGACTTAGAAGAAAAATCAGGTTTTAAATATGGGAAAGTCTAAACTCTAAAGTCAAGAGATGAACACTGGATGATAGAGACATAAAGAAACGCAAGGAAAAAAAAAAAACTCAAAGAAGTGATCACTATAAAGGTCAGGATAAAGGTTACCTGTGGAGAAGAGAGGGACAGTGATTAAGATGGGACACATGGAAGAGCCGCTAGTTCTATTTCTTGACCTAGGGGGTAGTTACAAAACTATCATCTACAAAGCTACGAAATCACTAAGCTACACAATTACTTGTGTGGTTTTCTATAACTATATTATTTCACAACAAAAAGGTTAAAATTTAGTATATCAAATTATACCTGTTTATTTTTTTTAAAGGTTTTATTTATTTATTTGTCAGAGAGAGAGAGCACAAGCAGGGGGAGCGGCAGGCAGAGGGAGAAGCAGGCTCCCTGCTGAGCAAGGAGCCCAATGAGGGACCCTATCCCAGAACCCTGGGATCATGACCTGAGCTGAAGGCAGACACTTAACTGACTGAGCCACCCAGGCATCCCAATTATACCTGTTTAGATGTCATGAAAAAAGTGAAATGATTATGATCAATGGTATCACAAGATGGCCTGTGAATATATTTTATCTTTTCATCCTTCCAAATTACAAAAATTTATTTATTTATTTTTAAGATTTTATTCATTTATTTGTCAGAGAGAGAGCATAAGCAGGGGAAGTGGCAGGCAGAGGGAGAAGCAGGCTCCCCAATGAGCAAGGAGCCCAATGTGGGACTCGATCCCAGGACCCTGGGATCATGACCCTGGGATCAGACGCTTAACCGACTGAGACACCCAGGCGTCCCGACAAATTTAGACTTCATCACCAAATTTTTTTTAAAAATTCTTGTCTTGGATACACTTAAAGAGGACTGTATCTTCCATTTGTATGTGTACATTCGAAATTAATCTGTTTTCCATCTAAAATCTTTATCTATTTGCTCCTTATGAAGTTATCATTTATTTCCTCAGTGTAAAAAACAAAATTAAAAATTCTAGTCCTTTATACTTATTTTAGACATCCTTTTCAGGCCCACTTTGTTAGTTTAGTCGGATACCATATTTATAAAATGGAGTATAAAACTAAACATGGGAAAAGAAAAGCACTAGACATGAGTTTTGGAAATGAAGATAAAACTAAGTTAGCTTTTTTATGTATTATCTCATTCTAAATGTATTACAAGTATTAAGTCTATATACAAAAATTTAGGAGTAAAAAGAATTAACCGGTCTTTCTAAAGCTTGTCTTTTTGAAAATGAAATCCATCCTTTCTTACCTTCTTTTTAAAGTGTCTTTATATTAGTTGCCTCTACTTAGGAATTCTGGGAGTTAATGAATTATTTATCCAAGGCAGTATTTAAAAAATTAACATGGAGTAATTTCTCCATGTTTTACACATTTGAGTCATAACAAAACAATATTAAGTCACATACATACAGGGGAAAATCTCAGCACAAATTCAAATGTATTACTTAAGGGAAGAAACTTACCCAATTTAATATCTCCATCTAAGGTAAAAAGAATGTTGCCAGCCTTTAGATCTCTGTGGATTATTTTATTATCATGCAAGTAGTTCAAGGCCTCTAGAGTCTGTTTACAAACTACTTGTATTTGGGACTCAGTTAATGGTCTCTCGAGTTCTATAAGGAAAAGAGTAAACAAATCTGCATTGTTATACTGTGAAAACACATCAGCAAGATGTATACCTTTACCATCAATGTCAAAGATCACATTTAGTGAATTATTTTAGAAGAACTAAATATCGACAAAGATTACTTTCTTCACATATTATTATTTTTTTACGATTTTTATTTATTTATTTGAGAGAGAGAATGAGATAGAGAGCATGAGAGGGGGGAGGGTCACAGAGGGAGAAGCAGACTCCCTGCTGAGCAGGGATCCCGATGCGGAACTCGATCCCAGGACTCCAGGATCATGACCTGAGCCGAAGGCAGTCGCTTAACCAACTGAGCCACCCAGGCGCCCTCTTCACATATTATATTCAACATTTCATTTTAGAATTTTGTTACAATTATCTAAGAATATAAAATGTAATTAGGCTGATTTCTTAATTTATTGAGCTTCACCCAAGATACCTATTCAAGATATATATATAAGGTTAAATGTTTGAAATCATTTGATTAAGTATAATTTAAGATACAAACATAAAGAACAAAAACATGTTTACCAAGCATCACAGCATCCACTGCTCCACCTGCACAAAATTCAATGAGGATCTGCAAGCAAACAAAAAAAGCATGTGTCTAACATGACACTGAGTTTGAGTATTTTTTCTTCAATTTAGCAAAAAAGCTAAAGGAATCACTAGGCTATGGAAACAATATTATGCTGACATCCTTACGCCATAAAGATTTTCTGTCAAAAGAGTTAAGAGTCTTAATGGTACACATTTTGAGAAAGCACAAAGAGAACACGTTGTAGACATATGTGCATTTTTTAATCACCATTTTTAGTGTCCCTGCTTCTCTAAAATTACTAGGTACACAATTTTTATTGAGGACAGTATCATATATCCATTTCATCACCACCTAAAGATTTTATTGCACTCATTTTTAATGTAACTACTATGATTTAAGTGACCAAATCTGTTTTTTAACTTTACTAATAGGAATAAATCCTCAAAATACTTAGACTTCTTTTAGTTAAAATACACACACCCCACACACAAAAGCTTCAGATTCTAGCTCAATTATCACATTCTGATGGATGCCCTCCCGGATCTCCCTGGGACAAACCACCATGTACTTTTCCATCTTACCCCATCACAGCTGTAATTTTATATATATAATTCCTTGAAGTATTAATTATACATAATTAATTCTACATCTCTCACTAGCCTGTCCCTCACAGATGTCCAACCTTTTATTTTGCAACAATTTCAAGTAAAGATCTTACCTGTTCACTGTCCAGGAGTTCACTTTCATTATAATCTCTGAGAACACTCTACTAGACCCCTGAACAACTATATTAGAGGACACCACACAAAAATAATTATTAAAAATTACTTGTCAAATTATATAGCTTGCTGCTTTTTTCCCCTTTGTATATACTCTATTTTTTTATAGGTGCTTGCCAATTACAAATTATTTTCAAATTCGTTATATCATTTGAAAAATAATTTGGAAGGTAGATCACTCATCTTATAGATGAGTAAACAGACTCAGAGGTTAACTGACTTATTCAAGCTCCTACCTAGTAGCACCAGGATAAAAAAATATAGGGTTTTCAATTTCCAAAGTATTACTTGCACTACACTACCTACTCTTCTCTCCTAACACTTCCATCATAACACTTTTCTTCAAGGAAAAAAACAAAAACTCCCATTTCAGGAAGGCGTCTTGGTTAAATTAGAGTCAGCAGAGAGCAAGTGACTGACCAGTTATAATAAATATGATTTTATCTCTATATGTATTTGTGCCTAATATTTTCTACAAATGAACAAAATTTATACATGCAGACTTAGCCACTCTATCATGCACCAAAGGTGAGTCTGATAAAATAGAAGATAAATATTTAACATTTCTAGTAAGTATTCTATACTTTATTACATGATTTACAAAGAGTTTAGGGTAAGAAATTATAAACAGTTTCTAAGAAAACAAAAGAAATTTCCAAAAAATTTTTAAGTAAATGCCTAAATTTAAATTACAAACAAGATCATTTAATTTCATAATTTAGGAAATTTAATATTCTTAACCAAGTTCTTCCATTTGGGTCCAATGTCAATCATGAAATACTGTAAAACTGGAAATACACATCAGAACATCTGTTGAAGCTAAGGATAATTATGTTGTTAATGACCCTCTCATCAGATAAATTCAAGTAACATAAGTAATTAAACAGAAGAAGTAACAGGTTTTCACAACTTAATAAACCTCTTTCAGACAATTAACTCATTTTGGCTCTTACAGATCAACAGAAAATAGTTACCCAAAGATTGTTCTCGTAATAGAAGGCATCCAGAAGTTTGACTATATTTGGGTGATCACAAGATGCTAATATATCAATCTCAACCATGTAATCTTCAAGTTCTTCTTCAGATTTTGTGTCAATCACCTTTGCAGCAGCTAAAACATTGGTCTCTTTATTCTGGGCCTAAAAATGAAAGCATCACAAGTGTCACACAATGCATACTTGATTTTTAAAATTTTATTTTCCATTTTTTTAAATAAACTTTATTTTTTTAGAGTAGTTTCAGGTTCACAACAAAGCTGAGCAGAAAGTACAGTGTTCTCATATGGTCCCAGCCCCTGCACATGCACAGCCTCTCCCACTATCAACATTCTGTACCTTAGTAGTATGCCTGCTACAACTGATGAATCCATAATGACACATCATCCCCAAAGACCATGGTTTTCATTAGGATTTACTCTTGGAGCTTACTCTATGGGTTTTGACAAATGTATGACATGTATCTACCATTATATCATACAGAATAGTTTCACTGCCCTAAACATTCTCTATGCTCAGCCTATTTATCCCTCCCTTTTTCCTAAACCCTAGCAACCACTGATCTTGTTACTGCATCCATAGTTTAGCTTTTCCAGAACTCATATAACTGGAATCATACAGTATATAGCCTTTCCAGATTGGCTTCTTTCACTTAGTAACATGCATTTAAGCTTCCTCCATGTTTTATCATGGTTTGATAGTTCATTTCTTTTTGGGACTGAAGTGTCCATCACATATAGATGTGCCACAGTTTATCCATTCATCTACTGAAGGCATCTTGGTTATTTCCAAGTTTTAGAAATTCTGAATAAAGCTGCTATAAACATCCATATGTGGGTCTTTGTATAGATTTAAGTTTTCAACTTCTCTGGGTAAATACCAAGGAACACAATTACTAGATCATATGGTAAAAGTATGTTCAGTTTTGTAAGAAACTGCCAAACTGTCTTCCAAACTGCTATGCCATTTTGTATTCCCACCAGCAATGAATGAGAGTTCCTGTTGTTCCACATCCTCACATGCATTTCGTATTGTCAGTATGAATTTTTTTGTCATTCTAATAGGTGTATAGTGGTATCTCCTCTTTTAATTTGCCATTTTCTAATAACATATGATGTCAAGCATCTTTTCATGTGCTTACTGGACACCTATATATCTTCTTTGGTATCTGTCCAGATATTTGGCTCATTTTTTAAATGAAATTGTTGATTTTCTAATTGCTGTGTTTTAAGAATTCTTCATATATTTTGAGTGACTGTCCTTTATCAGATATGTTTTGGCAAATATTTTCTCCCAATCAGTGGCTTCTCTTCTCATTCTCTTGACATACTTATTCTTAAAAGATAGCCTAAACATATATATATTAACTAATAAATGCTATGCACTGTGGTAAGTGCTTTATATGCACATAGAATAGTGTTTCAAATTGCAGGCTCTACCGGGTCAGACTGTTAAGATTCAAACTGTAGTTCTACCACTTAATAACTGTGTTGCCTGGGGCAACTTACAAAATCTTTTAGTTTCCTCATAATAAGACATATTAACATCTCACAAGTTTGTGAGAATTAAGATATTATTAGCCGAGTAAAAAAATACATATAAATATTTAATAAAATGCTTGCCATAGACAGTAAGGATTCAGTAATATTAGATATAATTATTACTATTATTTAATCCTCACAACAACTACATGATATATTATTATCCTTAAAAGAGGATATACAAACTTGGAGAGGTTAAAAAGCTTCCCCAAGGTCATGTAGTAAGAGACAGAACCAGGATTCAAATCCAGGTTTGTTTCCAAACCCCTTTCTTTATCTGAATCATTACCCTTTCCAGTTTTCCTACACTTCCATCAGTTATTTTTCTTTGCACTTAGTACTTTAACTTTTTCATTTTCTTTCTTTGGTAAATAACTTCTCATTTCCATTTATTATAAATGAAAGGCTTCCAAATACACTGTAGGAGCCAAGACCATTTGTTAAAAAGTTAAGAATCAGATCTTAAAAATACTAATTAGGTTTTTAAAAGACATTTCAATATTTTATGTTATCATCGTTTCAGCAAAACTGCATCTAATACCTTAAAAAAAGAAAAAATACCAAACTCTTAAAATCTAGTAAAAGTTTCAATAAATAAATTAATGTCCAAATTCCACTTTTAAGAATTTATCATAAGAAGAGGCACCTAGGTGGTGCAGTCAGTTAAGTCTCTGATTCTTGGTTTCAGCTCAGGTCATGATCTCAGGGTTGTGAGATTTAAGCCCTGCATCAGCTCCGAGCACAGTGTGGAGTCTACTTGAGATTCTCCCTCTCCCTTTGCCCCTCCCCCTGCTTGTGCTCTCTCTCTCTCTAAAATAAAGAAAAAATCTTTAAAAAAAAAAACAATTTATCATGAGATAATTAATACAAAATTAAAAATATGCATACACAAAATTATTCATCAAAGCATTATTTATAATAAGGAAAACTGAATGAACCTAAATATCCATTAGCAGGAACCTGCTTAAATAATCAGCACATTTCTACAATGGAAAATGATACAGCCATTAAAATCAATAACTAATCAATTAATATTTAAGATGGAACAGTAGCTGTAACACAACACTGAATGGAATAAAAGGCAACTTACTAAACACAAGATGTAATTTTACAAAAACCACACATCTACTTTCACACATGAAAAGCTGCATGAGAAGTATCTGGAAAGACATCATCACCCCTGAGAATAGTGGAATTTCAGGTACTTTTGACTTTTTCTGTATTTTTTGTATTGTTTGAATTTTTTAAATGAACTTATTTTTATAGAAGCAGTAAAGTACTAAAAAATATCAGCGTATGGGAGATTTCTTAGGGACCTATTATCTAACCTCGGAAGTGATGAAAAGAATAAACAAAGCAGGTATCAGCCTGTATACAGAATTTTCCTAAGTAGACTGTTATGTTTTACTTCCTTAAGAAAAAACAAAAGTAAAAAGTAATTCTAATTACTAATTAAGTAATTAAGTAACTCTCATGTTTAGGGTTCAGAAAATATGTTTTGGATAAAAAGATAACTTTATACTGGTCATTGCTACCACTCCAGAAGAATATTCTGATCTACCACATTTTGTCAATTCTAGGATGCACTACTATTGGGGCACCTGGGTGGCTCAGTTGGTTAAAAGTCTGCCTCTGGCTTCAGTCATGATCCCAGGGTCCTGGGATGGAGACCCACGACAGGTATCTGCTCAGCGGAGAGCCTGTTTCTCCCTCTCCCTGCCGCTCCCCCTGCTAGTGCTCTCTCTCTCTCTCTCTGTGTCAAATAAATAAATTTTTTTTTAAAAATGCATCATTTTATGTTCCACTCAGGAAGGAAAAATGCCAATTAAACTACAAGGTTTTATCACTTTGAATTCTTATATCTTATTTATTTTTTTAAAGATTTTATTTATTTGAAATAGAGAGAGAATGAGCGAGAGCACAAGCTGGGGGGGAGGGGAAGAAGGAGAGGGAGAAGCAGACTCCGCACTGAGCAGGGAGCCTGATGCACGGCTCCATCCCAGGACCCCAGGATCATGACCTGGGCCAAAGGCAGACACTTAACAGACCGAGCCACTCAGCCCCATGTTATACCTTTTTAAAGAGCTCATTTGGACACATTTAGACACATTTAGACAAGGATTGTTTAGACAACTATTACTGGACACATTTAGACAAGGATTGTTATTGTATATCTATTCTCCTTGTGCACAAATAAGAAGTTAAATACTTAAAAATTTGACTCTTCTGAATCACTTTTTCACTCAGAGTTACCTAATGTCTGTGTTTTTCCACAGGATATCATTCTCTGCCCATTAAAAGCTTTGGTAAAAGACTGCTTCTCTACGACCGTCACCAAGAGTTTCTTTGAAACGTATTTTCTTGATCTTAACCAAGGTGCTAAAAGATTTTTAGGTAACAACCAGGTCTCACATTCTTTCTTCAAAAGGTACTTAAATAGTTTATTGACTGAAACATCAAGGGGCTGAAACTATATGACACTAAGGATACACCTAAGTTCACAATGCACAGGCAATGACAGATATATCACAACTGCCCCTCGGCCAACAATACTAAAACATCTATGGATAAAAGACATATCCCAATTTCAGAGATGTTAAAAAGTAAAAACTGTCATAACTAGTGAAACATGGTATCAAGTCTGTCTCTCAAAGAAAGAGACTACAGTTGAGCCAACAATAATTAGAACCCACCCTCCCCTGAGTCAGAGGAAATAAGCCAGTGAAAGATAAGCTATTCTCTCACCATTTTAATGTAACACTTTGGGAGGAAAAAGACCAGAGGAACTGTCCTTGAAGAGGAACACTATAAAATATGAGCCTTGGTAAGAGACCAAGTGGGGTTAAAAGTCATCCTGCTTCTGCATGCTTCTACTGATGTCCTTGGAGATTTTTAAGATATGTCATGTAAATGGATGACATAAAGGGGAAAAAATAATTGACACTAGATAATCTCTAAAGTACTTTATAGTGACAAACTCCATTATTCTAGTCCTCTGGATATAATGATTAAACCAACAACGGTACCATTTGGTTACTCTAAGTAATAAATAAAAGTTACATTAGAAAATATAATGCCGGGGCGCCTGGGTGGCTCAGTCGTTAAGCGTCTGCCTTCAGCTCAGGTCATAATCCAAGGGTCCTGGGATCGAGCCCCACATGGGGCTCTCTGCTCAGCGGGAAGTCTGCTTCTCCCTCTCCCACTCCCCCTGCTTGTGTTCCCTCTCTCCCTGTGTGTCTCTCTGTGTCAAATAAATAAATAAAATCTTAAAAAAAAAAAAAAAATATATATATATATATAGTGCCTTTTATATAATTGCTTGAAAATGACTTGATTACTCTTCAGGATCTGGTTCTAGAGAACTCTGAAAATCAAAACTGAAATAAATATTGGCAAATGTGTGAAAATATCCTTTGAACAAATATAAAATGTTAAAAAAGAAATAGCTTCATCTATCTACTACTTAAAAGCACGAAAATTCTTCACATAAAGATTTAATGAACTAACTAAACAAATGGAATAATGAATATTGATTTAAAGAAGATATAACTTCTATTGATAAAGTTTTCAAAGATCAATCATGATCACCTAAAAATCAATGTTTTTTCTTTTTCTTTTTTCTTTTCTTAACGATTTCATTTATTTATTTGACAGAGAGAGAGAGAGAGCACAAGCAGGGGGAGTGGCAGAGGGAAAGGGAGAAGCAGGCTCCCTGCCAAGCAGAGAGCCCGATGTGGGGCTGGATCCCAGGACCCTGGGATCACGACCAGAGCCAAAGGCAGACACTTAACCGACGAGCCACCCAGGCACCCTTCAATGTTTTTATTCTCATGAATCATGAATAGAGTGTGGCCACATTACTACAGGGAAACATAACTTATCTGAGTTTCCTGAACTGGTTTCATGTTCTAAAAGAAAAACTATATCCTCTTATATTACTCTTGTTTTAACAGTTTATTTCCTGGGTGGTGAGAATATGAGTAATTTTTAAATCTTTATTTTCTTCCTACATTTCTATATTTTCTAAGACTATTTAATATTTCCATAATGAGAAATATATTTTAATAAAATTGTCAGCTGGAAATTGAAACACCAGCACAGAAAATATAGATGACTTCTTTAGTACCGGAGAGGTGTTAATCAAAATGGGAAGGCCAAAGGAAAAAAAAAAGATAAATACAGAAAGAATCTAAAAGACAAAGAATAAAAAGAGAAAGAGAAGAATTCAATCACTTTGATAATCACTGAGATTGATTCTACTGATTTGGATGATTTGAACGAAAAGGTTGAGAACTCAAAGGTATTCCTCCTACCACCAAGACAAGAGATAAGACCCTAACTGTCCAGTGCATAAGGACATGCAACCATAACAAAATATAAAAACTAAACAATCCAAATCACAGTTAATGTTAATCAACTACCTACAGACATTGGTCAGAGCTGTAGAAACACAAACACAGCACTCCACAAAAATCTGTATACGCAGTATACAAATCTACTAAAGTGTGCTCGAGTTGATCTGCTAAAATTAATTCATTCTTTCAATACTTATTGAGTGCCTTTTATGTCAGACACTGTTCCAGATGCTGACAATGTAAAGAATATACAAAATCTCTCTGCCCTCATGGCACTTAAATTGTGGGAAGAGGACAGTCAATAGGCATATAAAGAGTCTATTAGTAATTAGTACTATGGAAAAAATAAGGTAATAAGATGAGGAGATAGTCAAGTGGGCACAGGAAAGAGGTTACAATTTAAATAGGGTAGTTAAGTTAGACCTCACTAAGAAGGTGATATTTGAGCATATCGATATTAATGTGATTATGTTTTTTGAGCTATGTAAACTGGAAATTTTAGTATTTTGCAAAGAAAAGGCTATAAAAATCCCAAGTTCTTTCAAGTATGCTAGTCTATATAATAATATCCACTAAGCTATTAGATGTTTTTAATTGAGCAATTACCTTGCGCCAAACACTGTTCTCTGCACTCTCCATTTATTATTTAATCTTTGTACCAGAAAAGGCCCAGCTACAGAAAGAAATCAATGTATTTTAACAGAATTCAATATCATTATTAACTATGTTGGTATGTAGGTAACTAAAAAGATAAAGAACATGAGAGACAAGGGAGGTAACAAGTGCAGGGAGAAGCTACCACCCATAGGACCAGAGGAGCCAAGGTAAAAGACTGGAATTATTAAAACCTCAAGGCTTGCAGGGAAGGTTCTACACCACTGAAACTCAGATCCCTAAGGAACGAGTGCTGCTTGGCTAGTGCCAACATCTCTGATTTTGGAAGAGGGGGTCCTGTTGAACTTGGGTGTCTTTAAAGGAGGAGCAGACTGGCCAAATACAGCCGGTGTTATGAAAGGCACTGATGAGGTCAGCTCTTGAGTACTGGAAAACTACAAACTGGATTCAACTGCTGCCTCAGAGAGAAACCACTGTTGCTGGGGTGAAGAACTCCCCTAGGATGGTGGTCACACTAACACAAAAGCAGAGAGACAAGGAGCCCACAGGAGACAAAGAGAAAGTCCGTGCAAGCCCCTTCTTCCTCCTGCTCCCTGCAGCCTCCCTCTAGCGCCCTGTATATGTGAAACCTAAAAGTGAGCAGCTGACAAGGCAGAAATGTGGTTTGCAAAATCTTAGAACAGCATTATAAAGCAGAGCAGAGAAGGGTGTGTTTGGAGCTGAAAGACAGTAACTTAATAGTTGTTGGCATAATCCTTCTAAAACTGACGAGGATAACAGATGAGAGAAGGAACGAACAGAGTAGTATGAAGTATTTGGGTAAAAAATACCCAGAGTTCCAAAGAGCTGTCAAGTGAAAAGAAAGGAAACAGCACTGAAGGAAGCATATATATAAGCATATATATGAAGGAAGCATATATGCACTGCTGTTACCTGTTTCCGTGATCTCTTCAGAGTCCTAATAAGATTTTGGTAGGGGGGCACCTGGGTGGCTCAGTTGGTTAAGCGACTGCCTTCGGCTCGGGTCATGATCCCAGGGTCCTGGGATCGAGCCCCGCATCGGGCTCCCTGCTCGGCGGGAAGCCTGCTTCTCCCTCTCCCACTCCCCCTGCTTGTGTTCCCTCTCTCACTGTCTCTCTCTCTCTCTCTGTCAATTAAATAAATAAAATTAAAAAAAAAAAAAAAAAGATTTTGGTAGGAACAAGTGTCAGAATTAGAGTAAAATTACTAAACATGACTTAGTAAAGATATGCAGTTGATTTTCATTATTTGTGGTAGTTATGTTCTATAAAGTCACTGCAAACACTGAATTAGCAAATACTGACCCACTGCCCCTAGAGAAACATGTACACAAACATATATATCTCATATAGATTATAATCCTGTATCCTAAACACAACTCATTCTGGTAGATTCTATCCTTTTTATTGTACAAAAGAGAAAATGAGGTTCAAACGTATTACGTGCCTTGCTTGAGGCTGCCCCAAAGTAGGTACCAGAGTTTGGGATTAAAATCCTATCCAACTGGTACCAAAGCCAGACTTTTACACTACACTGCACTGCCCTCTACTGTCTCCCATCTTCCAGTCAAGTCCGTGTGAGGGCTGAAAGAAGACAGAGCGTCAGTTTGTTCCATCTCAGCTGGGAACGAGCAGGTCTAGGGACTCAATTTCCCCAACTCTGCACATATATGCAAATGAATGAAAGCACGGAGTACAGACTTTGGAGCCACAAATAAATTTTAACAAGTAGACAAATTCACAAATACAGAATCTGCAAATAATGAGGACTGTACACGCTCTTTCTAAAATTTCTACAAAATATTACAGAAATCCTTTCTTAAAAAATCATTTTCATATTTTCTCAATTCTGCAGAAGTAAAAGGAATATACTTTATATTCTCTTTATATCCCAAAACACTATTTTATTTATAGTGTTCTGGTTACTTATTCAAAACTTAGTCATTGATCACTCAAGATAACCACCAACAAAATTATGTCAATAATAAGTTAACATTGGCTAAATCTGCACTTTCCAAAATGTTTTACCAATTATCAGATCACACAGTCCTCCCACTTACTTCAAGGACTTGCTGACTCTGAGGAGCATGAATAAACTAAAACATAATTGACAACTGTGTGATAGATAAGCTGATGGAATTTGCACAGATCCCACAGTTGAAAAGATGGAAAACTAGAACACAAAAAGACAATTACAAAAAAATATTTAAAAGACAAAGATGTACTACTTCTGAAGATTCATTCAAGAAAAATAAAGGTGTTTAGATGGTAAAGAAGATCATTTCCACACAAATATTCTCAACACTAAAATTATAAAGGACCAAAATGCACAACTGTTAAGGTAAGAAACTCACCATGAATTTTACAAGGAAAGAAAAAAAAAAGCCAGCATGTTAAAGTTATTTTTATAGTTCAAAGTTTCAGCTACCTCTTTAAAACATAAAGGTATATATGCTAGGAATTTGGACTTCATGTGGTATCGAATACAAAGCATAATATTTAATAAATGCCAAATAACTTTAACAGTATAATACAGAAATAGTCACCTGCCTGAAAGGAGACTCTCTCCTTTCATAGAAAAAGAGAGAAAAAAAATGAATGAGTATATGGAGAGAAAAAAAATGTGAAAAGGAGAATTGTTAAGTGAAATAAAGTGCAGAGTATTTAAAAGTATGACCCAGAATATGGGGTCATACTTTTTGTGACATTTGTGACAACATAGATGGACCCTGAAGGCATTATGCTAAGTGAAATAAGTCAGACAGATAAAGACAAATACCGTATGATCTCACTTACATGCAGAATCTAAAAACAAAAACAAAAAACCAAGCTCACAGATACAGACAATAGACTCTGGTGATTGCCAGAGGCAGAAGGTAAGGGGTGGGAAAAATGGGTGAAGGAGGTCAAAAGTACCAAACTACCAGTTATAAAGTAAGTAAGTCATGGTGATGGAATATACTGCATGGTGACTATAGTTAACAATGCTGTACTGCATATTTATTTATTTATTTTAAAGATTTTATTTACTTATTTGACAGAGAGAGCACAAGCATGGGGAACAGCAGACGGAGAGGAAAAAGCAGGCTCCCTGCCGAGTAGGGAGCCCGACTCAGGGCCTGATCCCAGGAGAACCAGAACCGAAGGCAGACGCTTAACTAACTGAGCCAACCAGGTGCCCCTGTACTGCATATTTAAAAGTTGCTAAGAGACTAGATCTTAAAAGTTCTCATCACAAGAAAAAAAAAATTTTTTGTAACTATGTAAGGTAACAAATGTTAACTAGACTTACTGTGATCACTTTACAATATATACACATATGGAATAATTGTGTTGTACACCTGAAACTAATATAATGTTATATGTCAATTATATCTCAATTTAAAATTGTTAATACAAGTATGACCCCTTACTTCATTTTGAAATAGTCAAACCTACAGAGAAAGTGAATGAACTGAACAGTGAACGCTCATATACCTATACCCCTCACCTGTCACCAATTAACATTTTGTCACATCTGATACTCTCGCTCTCATATACACACACAAGCATACATACACGTATATTTTACATATAGATATGTACACACAAACATACACATACGGGCATTTCCTTTTTATTATACCATTTGGAAAGTACACTGCACTTCAATTCCCAAAACTTCAGCATGTGTCCACCAAGAACACTCTCAACAAACCAAAATTATCATGCCCAAAGAATTTAACATTGATATATCTAATATGTACTCCATATTCAAATGTCTTCAAATGTCTTTATTTTTTTTTTAAGATTTATTTATTTTAAAGAGAGAGAGAAAGAGTGAGAGCACGCATGAGGGGTGGGGCAGAGGGAGAGAATCTTTCAAACAGACTCCCCACTGACCAGGGAGACCAATAACAGGGGGCTTGACCCCATGACCCATGAGATTATGACCTGAGCCGAAACCAAGAGTCGGATGCTCAACTGACTGAGAAACCCAAGTGTCCCTCTTCAAATGTCTTTTAAAAATCCTTTATTGTTTACATTTTTTAAAAGATTTTATTTATTTGAGAGAGATTGTGATTGAGAGAGAGATTTATTTGAGAGAGATTATTTATTGAGTGAGCAAGAGCGAGAGCACGAATGGGGCAGAGGGAGAAGCAGAATCCCCTGCTGAGCAGGGAGCCCAAAGGGCTAGATCCCAGGACCCTGGGATTGTGACCTGGGCAGAAGCCAGGCACTTAACCAACTGATCCACCCAGGCACCCCTACTGCTTATTTAAAAGCCCAAAACATTTATCTGTAGAATGTCCCATTATCTGGATTTGTCTTTATATTAGATTCAAGTTAACTATTTTTGACAAGAATACTACATTAGGTGATTATATATTTCCCATCGAATTACATCAGAAAACACATAATGACAGTTCGTCCTATTACTGGTGATTAACCTTATTTGATCACTTAAGACAGTACCCACCAGACCTCTCTACTGTAAAAAGTACCCTTATAGGGTGATACTTTCAAACCATGTAAATAAATCCTGTTCCTCCAAAACTTTTCACACAATGATCTTAGCATCTATCAATAATCTTTGCCTGAATTATTATCGTATGGTTGCAAAATAGTGGTTTTTCTAATTTTATCAATCTATATGTATTAACTACCATTCTTCTATTAAGTTACTATTTTGTCACTGATATTTTTGTTCAAACTATCCTTAATCTTTGGCCTGTCCCCATTAGTTTTTGAGCATGTCCTTGCTTTCTGGCATATTCCAGACTCTTTTGGGAAAAAAAGGACTATTGAAAGGCTTTCCCTTTTCAATTTTATCATTTCTGTACTTTCCTACCCTAGACCTGGATGAGCCATTTCAATGAGCTCTGGTTCTTTTTAGTGGGGAATGGGATTTAGAAGCCAAGAACTGGGAATACTAGTGATAGTATAATTATTTGTAGGCCATTTCAGAGAGAATGGAAATGTGTGTGTGTGTATTTACTACCTGAATAACTGAAACTGCTAATTCAAAAATCAACATCACAGAGTTCTTTCTCATCTCTTCCCTATTCCAAGTTTCTAACTCCTTTCTCCCAGAACTTCAACCCTAGTTTCTAAAACATCAATATATCATCTCAATTGCTCCATCCTATAATATATACAAAGGTAGTTTCAGAATTATATTAATATAACTACTAGTAACAAACCTATTTAACAAGAATTCTTTCCCATTTGGGAAAAAGAACTGGTGGGGAAGACTTTCATTTTTTAATCTTATCATTTTTGTACTGCTCAAATATCTAACCATATTAATATCCCCTTGAGTTTTTTAAAAAACTGCTAACAAGAGCACCCGGGTGGCTCAGTCACTTAAGTGGCTGCCTTTGGCTCAGGTCATGATCCCAGAGTCCCGGGATCGAGCCCCACGCTGGGCTCTCTGCTCAGCAGGGAGCTGCTTCTCCCTCTCCCTCTGCCTGCAGCTCCCCCTGCTTGTGCTCTCTCTCTCTGTCAAATCAATAAATAAAATCTTTTAAAAAATAAAATAAAAAATAAAAAACTGCTAACAAAGTTATCTACATGGTAAAATTATTTTTATATATTCTTTATACTTTGCTCTATTTTCAAAACAATAGCATTTAAATTTCTGGAAATGATAAAATATACATTTTGGTTTTTTGGGTAGAAATAAAGCCTCATATCAATCCAAACAGAAAATTAAATTCCAGATGAATTAGAATTCCTTATAACTGAACTATTAAAAAGTCAAAAAGAATGTATAAATATTTAACTAATTTCTGGGTAGGGAAGGTTTATCTAAGCATGAAAGCAAAGAAAAAACAACAACAAAGTAACTCATTGACAGATTTTGCAGAATAAAGAATACTGTATGTCTTTTTATCAGAAAAATAACATAAACTAATAAGGTAACTATAAACTAACTGCAGCATCTATGATAAAGTGTTCATTTCCATAGTACATAAAAAGTACTTTCAGGGGTGCCTGGGTGGCTCAGTCGGTTAAGTGTCTGCTTTCAGCTCAAGTCATGATCCCAGGGTCCTGGAATCAAGCCCCCAAGTCAGGCTCCCTGCTCAGTGGGAAGTCTGCTTGTCCCTCTCCCTCTGCCTCTCCCCCCACAAGTGCTCCTCCCTCTCTCAAATAAATAAACCTTTAAAAACATAATAATAAAGTATGCTCAAATCAACAAGAAAACACTCTATTAGAATATGGATAATTAGATTATTTTTTAAAATGTGTAATCTCTCTAGAAATCAAAGAAATGTAAAATGAAATAAACTGATACTTTTGCCCACTGAAAAAGCAAATACCTTTTTTTAAAGGATAAGAACTAACACTGAGGGGCACCTGGGTGGCTCAGTTGGTTAAGCGACTGCCTTCGGCTTAGGTCATGATCCTGGAGTCCCGGGATCGAGTCCCGCATCGGGCTCCCTGCTCAGCGGGGAGTCTGCTTCTCCCTCTGACCCTCCTCCCTCTCATGCTCTCTGTCTTTCATTCTCTCTCTCTCAAATAAATAATAAAATTAAAAAAATCTTAAAAAAAAACTAACACTGAATTCAGGTTAAGGAACAAAGGCACAGATATAGACCACTGTTGGGTTGTCTTAACAGGTAGAACTCATTTACAGATATAAAAGTACATATAAAAATAATCTGGAAACATATACATAAAACTGATAATAACAGGTACAACTACGGATATAAAAGAAGGAAAAGTAATTGGAGTAATGGTCAAGAAGACTAACTTTATTTCTAGTAAGTTAATTTTTATAATAAATATTCTTTAATTATTTGTATAATTAAAAATTGAAAAATAAATTTGCACAACCTTTCTAGGGTAGTTTCACAGTAAGCATTAATAAATGATCTTTATTTTGTCCTAACAATTCTACTTTTAGGAATCTGTCCTATAGAAATAATATATACCATGTATATGGACATTTGATATATGATGGAGGCACTGCAAAAGCAGTAAGGAAAGGATGGTCTTTTCAGTAAATGGTGCCAGGATAACTGGGTATCTATACAGAAGAAATGAAACTGTTGAGCAAAGGAAGCTAGACACAAAAGAACACATATATGATTACATTTATATGAAGCTCAAAACGCACCAATAACTTGTAGTAGTCTAGGTAAGAGGTAATGGCAATTTTGACTAGTATTGCGACAGTGAAGAAATATTTAATAGGTAGAATTAACAGGCCTTGGTAATTACACTGGGTTTTGTGGGTAAGGAAGCAGAAGGTGTTAAGAATGACCTCCAGGTCTCTCGCCTATGTAACTGGTAGACAGAGATGTCAATTACTGAATGAAGAACGTAAGAGAAGCAAATATGAGGCTGACATCAAGAGATCAATTAGTTCGTGTTTTGGACTTGTTGTTTAAGAAAACTGTGAGATATCCAAGTGGAAATCTCTAATAGATACTTAGATGCATGCGTCTGGAATTCAAAAGGGAGGTCTTGGAGTAGAGACATAAATTGCATTTAGACTGTAATTGAAGCCATGGGAGAAGATGGACTCTTACTGGAAAAGAAAAAGAAAACAGGGCCTACACCCAAGTCCTGCAGAATCCCAACACTTAAAAGTCAAAAAAGGAAGAAAAGCCAGCAAAAGTCTGAGGAGTGGACACAGAAATGGGAAAAATATCAAGAGTGTGGTGATCTAAAAACTAAAAGATGAGCTTTTTAAAGAAAAGGATTGGTCAAATGTATCAAATGCTCCTGAGAATATAAGTATGGTGTAAGTATCCACTGAATTTAGAAACATGGGAAATCCTGAGGCCACAGCAAGAACCATTGCCTAGGGGGTTGGTCCAAATAAATAATACATAAAAATGTCACAGAACCAAAGGATACCGGTTTTGGGATTGAAAGGACTAACCAAGAGCCCAGCAAAATGAAAAGCACAGGGAAAACTTATATCAAAGTTCACCACCATGAAAAGGGAGGGAATTAAAAGAAATCTTAAAAGCTATGAAAAGAAAAAGATCACAAAGAATCACAAAACAAAATGGCATGGGGCTTTTTTTTACTTACCATTTTATTTATTTCTTTGTCAGAAAGAGAGAGAGGGAGAGAGCACAAGCAGGGGGAGGGGCAGAGGACGAGGGAGAAGCAGGCTCCCCACTGAGCAGGGAGCCCGATGCCGGACTCAATCCCAGGACCCCAGGATCATGACCTGAGCTGAAGGCAGACGCTTAACTGACTGAGCCACCCAGGCTCCCGGCATGGGACTCTTAATAGCAACACTTGAAGATAAAAGGCAATGAATGGGAAAAGTCTATAAAATTCACAAAAAAACTTATTTTTTAAATATTTTATTTATTTGAGACAGAGAGAGAGCACGAATGTACAAGCAGGGAGGAGGGTCAGAGGGAGAGGGAGAAGCAGACTCTCCACTGAGCAGGAAGCAGGGAACCCGATGCGGGGTTCGACTCCAGGACCCTGAGATCATGACCTGAGCCAAAGGCAGACGCTTAACCGACTGAGCCACCCAGGCGCCCCAGAAAAACTTATCTTTGAACTAGAATTCTATAACCAAACTATACATCAAATATGACATTATAATAAAGATATATTCAGACAGGCAATGTACCTTCCATGGATCCTTTCTCAGAAGACTTACTGAAAACTGTATACAACCAAAACAAGTTGGAAACTCCAACAGGAAACACAAAGCATTTAAGACACTCTTGAAGTGCCTGGGTGGCTCGGTAGGTTGTGTCTGACTCTTGATTTCAGCTCAGGTCGTATCTCAGTGCTGTGAGTTGGGGCTATGTCAGGCTCTGTGCTCAGTGGGGAGTCTACTTGAGATTCTCTCCCTCTCCCTCTGCCCCTCCCCGTACTCATGCTCTGTCTCTTGTCCTCTTTCTCTCTCTCCGCCCCCCCCCAAATAAATAAATCTTAAAAAAAAAGGGGGGGGGCGCCTGGGTGGCTCAGTCGTTAAGCGTCTGCCTTCAGCTCAGGTCATGATCCCAGAGTCCTGGGATCGAGCCCAGCATCGGGTTCCCTGCTCCGCGGGAAGCCTGCTTCTCCCTCTCCCACTCCCCCTGCTTGTGTTCCCTCTCTCACTGTGTCTCTCTCTGTCAAATAAATAAATAAAATCTTCAAAAAAAAAATTAAAAAAAAAAAAAAAGACACTCTGGAAGCAGTTTGAACTCCCAAGACTTCTAGGGAGAAAAATTATAATCCATTATTGAGAAATACTAAAAAAGACCTAGAGGTAAAACATGTGCATAAATAGGAAGACTCAGTATCAGAGGTGTTAATTTTTTCAAAACTGATTTATAAATTTAATAAAATCCCTCCAAAAAAACACAGCAGGGTTTTGTGGAACTTAAGCCAATTCTACAATGTACACGCAAGCACAATGAGCCAAGGATATACTAGATACTGTTAATGAAGAACATGGGGAAGCTGTACTCTAGCAGAGATTTATTTTAAGGCTTTCCTAATTAAGACAGTGAAAAAATGGTACAGGAACAGAAACACATCAATGGAAAAAAGAAATCAAGATCACAAAAACAGGTATGTTATATAATAGACAGGGCCCTGTAACGCAGTGAGAAAAAAGTTTACCCCCGATGATGGGTTCTGGGATAATTAGGCATTCGGATGAAGAAAAAAATGAAATTAGACCCTTACCTCAAACCACTTACAAAAACCTATTCTAGGTGGATTAGAAACCTAACTTAAAGGCAAAATCATAAAGACTTTGGAAGATAATACTAGGCGTTATCTTCATCTCAGGTTAGGAAATAATTTCTTAAAACACAATACAAAAAGTATTAACTGAAAGGAAGAAACTGACAAATTGCACCACATTAAAATCAAAAACTTCCTGTTCATAAAGAGACACCATAAAGAAAATAAAAAGACAAGTCACAGAATGAGAATATATTTAGTAAATGGTTAAAATCCAGAATACACTACAAATAAACAAGAAAAGGACATCCAATAGGAACATGAATAAAAAACTTGAACACAAAAAAGGAAATCCATTACCAAAAAAACTGATAAAAAGAATTACTTAGCAGTCAGAGAAAGATGAATTAAAACCATAATGAAAAACGTAACATAAGATTGTCAAAAATTAAAAATTCTGACAATACCAAATGTTTGTTGAAAAAAAGATGCAGAGCAAGGAAATTCTCATACACTTCTTGTGGGAACGTTGATAGTTTGGTATCACTAGTGAAATTAAAGTTACACTACTCTATAACCCAGCAATTCTACTCCTGAGTTAAGTCTCAGCAAAACTTATGCATAAATACACCAGAACTGGGTGTAACAGCCCAAAACTGGAAATGAATGATATATCCATTAATAGTACAATGGTAAATAATGGTGATATAATCATAAAATGGAATTCCATGCAACAATGGAAATAAACTACAGCTCTAGGTGATAAACATGAACCTCACATACATATTTCACTATTTTTTTTAAAAAGGCACATGCCCATCAGGGCCATAGAAAGAATCACTTTCATCCAGCACACAGTCAGGAATTCAGTTTCTGTTCAATACATGATTTTATGTCATTCTTTTTTTGTTAAAAGCAACAAAAACCCAAACATAAAAAACCGTGAGAGATACTACATATCTTTGTTCATAAGTCAAATAATACTACATTTAAAAGAGAAAACAAAACAGTGAAGATTTTTCAGGCAAGAAAGTAGCTGTTACAAAGGTGTATAGTGCTGAACCAAGTGGAAGGAATAAAACTGTATGATAGAAAAATGTTTCAAATAAACTAAATATATACATGAGATGGTTGCCTATTTACCATTTAATCTTTGTAACAATTACTAATTTTCACAAACAAATTAGAGTCAATTTTAGAAACAGTTTTCTACTGCATACTACTACATAGAATATTAAGGTTTGCTAGCTTGTTCCTCCACGAAGAGGAAGTCTATATATTTAAAATTTCTAGAGATCTTGGAAAACAAAAAAACTTTTAGGAAAAAGGCAAAACAGGCCAGGTAAGCTTAAATTTTAAATTTTCTTTTTTTTTTTTTAAAGATTTTATTTATTTATTTGACAGAGAGAGAGCACAAGCAGGGGCAGCGGCAGGCAGAGGGAGAAGCAGGCTCCCCACTGAGCAGGGAGCCCGACGCGGGCAGGGGCTCCGTCCCAGGACCCTGGGATCATGACCTGAGCCGAAGGCAGATGCTTAACGACTGAGCCACCCAGGTGCCCCTTAAATTCTCTTTAAAAAAAAAAAAATCTCAGAGCCCATTCCTTGGAAGCACAGAATAGTGAAATGAAAAAAAGTAAAATGCAAAGAACTCATGCTTTTCAAATATCACCCTAAAATAATTATCAAGCTCACAAATATTACCTTTGACACAATTTTATAGTGTTCAACTACATGGAGTAAGTCTCTTATTTTTCAGAAAATTGTCAATTTATGTTTCACTATAGGAAGTATATGTTACATTTTGTAGAAAGTGTCATTAAAAAATGAAATCCCCACAACCTGCCTGTGCCATGGGAAAACAAGAAAATGGTTTACTATCTTCGTAGGCCCCTTTTCCTGTCCCATCCCATATTTTGCTTCTGAGCTCTAAATGGAATAACAGTAATCTCTACCACTCGCTGAGCCCTTTCCACATGCCTTACATTTATTCCTTTAATTCCCACACACTGAGGACCAAGTCTTACTGATGAGAAAAGTGAGACATGAACAGTTAAGTAACTTGCCCAAGGTCACAGGCTGCTATTGAGAGAGCCCAGATATAGTCCAACTCCAGAGCCAGTGTCTTAATACTACACTGTTTCTATTTGATAAAACATGTATACCATGAAAAGTGCCCATAATCACCTACTGCCTTCTAACTACCGGATTCCAGATGCCCTGAGGATTTATTTTTGCCCTTCTTAAATAACTGCATACTCAGTACAATAATGAGTGAAGGAATCTAAACAAATGTTCAGGGAAATGCAGAATTTTTCAGCTAAGAAAACGAAGATCCAGAGAAGTGTTCTGTTTAAGACCACAAAGCTGGTTTGTGACAGCCAGCACTAAGACAATTCTTGACTCCCAAAAGTGATCTTCCCACAGCACTAAAAGCTCTTCCCACCTTACACTGTACTGTAAGTTCTTGCTGCAACCCATACTCTACCCTCCACACAAACAATGAAGTTTATTTTGCCAACTTTGACAGCATACGATAGTTTCAATAGCATTCACCTGCAGGTAACAAACGTTCTTTCAATTCAACAGAGAGAGAGATGTACTATGTGCTCAGGCAATAGATAAACCCAAACATATAGCACAATCCAGGGCCCTAGTTTTATCATCTAAACTACAATATGTAACAAGTGCTATGGTAGCCATGTGACAATGTGTTTTGAAAGAACACAGAGAGGAGTGGCTATTCCATCCGGAGTGAAAAAACGAGGACTGGGAGCTGTGACATGCATCTGAGGCAGGGCAAAGGCAAAAGTGTGATACTTAGGAGAAAAATAAGTGAAAAACGATAGCAAATACAGGGTCGGAAGACTAGAGTTCAAATCTGTGACTTAAGTGACTTTGAAAATTTTCTGAGTCTCAGTGTCCTCATCTGTGAAATGCAGATATTACTGACCTGCCTACCTCACAGGCTTTTTTTGTGGGGGGAGGGGGGGATTACGTGAAAGTGACTTAAAAACTGCAAAATCCTGTATAAACATAAGTTATTTATGTTTTCACTTCTAGGCAACCTTGTGGGTCCTTCCCCCGAACTGTGTCTCATAAAAACCTCACCCTTCAGGATGAAAATATTCCAATGACATCATTCATATACTGCTTAAGAAATATAAACAGTTAACATTAATCCTTCATGTTGAGACATCAAAACTCTACTGAAATATATATAAAAATATGTCTGCATATATGGTTTGTTTTTTTTTTTTTAATTTCTTAAGCACTAGTAGCGACTTCTAGTCAGTGCTTGCTGTAATTATATTTAGAAACTAGTACCAGATGCAGGTTTTCTTCTGGAAAATTTCTATCAGAAATTCCATTCCGTTTTATAGTATGTTGTCAAGCAACCAACTGAAGAATAGCCTGCAAGTAGCAATCACTTTGCTCGCATCCCAGAAGACTGGTTATATATTAGCCATAAATAAAACCAAATACATGCCCTGGACCCTAAAAAGGGAACTGCTTTAGTACAAGCACGCATAAATGAAGGCAAACAGCTAGTAGACAAATATAAATCCATTGAAAAGCACACCGAGTTTCTGATTTTAAAACGAGACCCCTCCTTTAAATTAACGAACACCCTCATTTCCTTTAAAGTTTGACAGAGGAGACTCTATAACCCTGCTTCCCTTTAGCTATCAGTCTAAACTACATGCAGGCCCCATTTTGTTCAACCTTACACTCATGGTCTTAGCTACTCCTTGGATGATAACCTAAATAAAGTTCTAATGTACCTTTACGAAGTCAGAAGAAGGGGCAAGAGACGGGAAAGGGACAAGGGGAGCAAGAAATCCTCGTGCCACCCAGACCAGTGGCTGTTTTACCTTACAAGTGCAACTTCCCGTTTTCTCCTTCTTACCTTGTACACTTTCCCAAAGGCTCCGTCCCCCAATTCTCCTATAATTTCCCAAAACTCCTCGGGGTTCAGATCCCTCTTCACATGTTCGTATTGCTTCTTCTTCTTGTCACTCCCCAACTTGAAGATCTTACGGAAATTGAAGAAGGACATTTTTCCTCCCGGCAGAGTTCCTTGCACTTAAGGACTAAAAGCAACAATGAAAGGCAAAGTTTCTCCTCCCTCTTCTCCGCGCGAGCCCGGCGGGCGGCGACGGCGGGCGCGGGCTTTCCCGGCTCCCGCCGCTCCAGCCGGGCCGTGCCCGGGGAGGGCGGGGCGCGACTCGGGCTCCGGCCCTCGGGACGAGGGGGGGTGCGGTTGCGGGCTGCACGGGCTGCCCCTCGGCTGAGCCCGGGTCGCGGGCCGCGCCAGTGGGCGCTGGGCGCCCGGCCGGCCCTCAGGGGGCGGCACCTGCCCGGACGCTAGTCCCCACCCGGCCCGGCCCGACGGGTCCGAGCGGTCCGGACGTCCGCAGCGCCGCGGATTAGGCCCGTGTCACGGCGAATCTCCTGGGGCGGCGGCCACTTCGGGCGAGGGACGCGGCGGCGGCGGCCCCTGAAGCGGGCAGTCGACAGGCCGAGCTCTCTCGCCTCGGGCCGCGAGCCCAGGGTGTCCCCGCAGCCGTCTGCTCCCGAGGCTCCAGGCCCGCGCGTCCCTTCAGCTCTGAGGCGCCACTGCCGCCTCGCTCGCTCCCCAGCCCACACAGCCTCGTCCTGGAGCGCGCGCAGACGCCGACGCCGCAACGCGCCCGCGCTCTCTCGGCCGCGCGCCCCGCTCACCGCGCGCTCGCGCAGGGGTGGCCCCTCTAGCCCTGCGCACGCGCGTTGAGCTCTGCTTGCTGGCGGCCGGGAGGGGCTTGTAGGCAGCCTGGAGGGGCTTGTAGGCAGCCTGGAGGGACGTGCGATATGGGCGCCGGAGCTCTTTGCTCCTGACGGTCGCTCTCGGTTTGCCCTCCAAGCCCCAAATCCTTGGCCCACCGCTCTGGTGGCGTTGCCGTGTGGGCACGACCCTGTAGGTAGTGCTAGCTGATGTTGCCTCCGTTCTGGATCTGGAAAATTTGTAAAGAGTGAAAGCTGAGCTGACGTTTGGAGCCCGAAAGTGGAACTTTTCTCTCTAAGCGATCCCAGAGTATTGTGAGAAGGGAGTATGTTTTGTGGCTGGGAACTTTGGAGCCAGAGCTTGACAGCTCTGTGACCTTGGGCGAGTAACCTCTCCGAGCTTTAGTTTCTTCATGGTGAAATGCAGACCTGGGGGAGTTGTGGCGAAGAATAAATGAGGCAATAGATGTTAGCCCTTAACAGGCTGCCTGCGCAAGTAAACGCTCAATTTTAGTTCTTGCTGTTGGTACAAGTGTGCAGGTAAGAGAGGCAGAAATATATAAATACTGCTTAAGCCCACTTCTCAAGTGATGACAGCGACACTCTCTTGAGGGTCCTCTACCTTCTCCTGTCCACTTCCACAGTCATAACCCTGGTGCCACCCTTCGTGACTCCATCTGAACCATTTACTAAGAACTTCACTTCTTGACCTGGCTCTGGCCCCCTTGGGCAGCAGTAGTGGAAGACTGCCTAGTGTGGCGATGTGGGCGTTGGCTGGAATCTGCCGCTGGTGACCTGCCTTCCCCTCCTCCAGCAGAGGACAGCTCTTTCAGTACCGTGATTTGTTGCTCATCTTGGCATCCAAGAACCTGGCAACATTCCTGACATATAATGGAAGGCAGATCCCAGGAAGGAAGGAAGGAAGGAAGGAAGGAAGGAAGAGCAAAGGAAAGGAAAAAGGAAGTTATCTGGAGCAAAGGTTGTGTTGCTATCTATATAGCACCCACAAAACCCTCCCTAACCAATTTGCCTTCCAGCCCCAAAATGGCATAACAAACCCCTCTTCCAGTAAGTTTAGATGATTTTGTTTCTCAAGATCCCCTTGTCTTTTAAATAGTTTTATTGAGGTATAACTGGCATGCAATAAGTTGCACATATTTTAAATAAACATTTAATGTTTTGAAAAATATATACACCTGTGAAAACAATACCATAACCCATTCTAATTACTGTTATTTATGTAGGTGGCACTAGATATTAAGGTAACATTCTCATTATGGAAAATTAAGAAATGCACAAGGAATAAAAAGTACTATAAGTCTACCATCCAGAGATAACCATGGGTAAGATTTTATTATACACACAGTATTTCCAAATAGAATTTTTTGGCTGTGCATTAACTTTTTTTTTTTACAGGGATAAAATTGTACTGCATATAAAGGTTTACATCCTGTACTTTCATATTCCAGTATTATTAGTAATTATTTTCTTCCATCTTGAGATTTAGATTACTTGGAACTTTTCTCTGTTTTAGATAAAACATTGATAAATACTTTTGTTCACAAATGCTTTTCCACATATTTGATTATTTCCTTGGAATAAATTATCAGAAGTAGATTGGGGTCAAAGGGTTTAAATCTGTTTCCTTTTTTTGTTGTTGTTGTTCTTTTCAAAATAGAAAAACCTTTACTGTTTTCTCAAATTAAAAGAGAGCAAGCATATCCTTGTTGTAAATTAATTCAAATAATACAGAAATGATAAAGTACAAAGCTGGCTCTCATTCTCTCCTCCCGCTTTCCCCTCCCCAACTTCACCCCCTTCCTAGACATGGTGAAAAGTTAAGCCTATGAGCATGAAGGAACTTTGGGGGTGGGTGTGTAACCAGAAAGTTCTAAAACTGGATGGTGGTGATTTCTTTTAAAGATTTATTTATTTGAGAGAAGCATGTGCACATGCACATGAGCGTGGAGAGGGGCAGAAGGAGAGGGAGAGAATCCCAAGCAGAGTCCTCACTGAGGGCAGAGTGTGGAGATGGGAGCCCACAGGCCACCAGATCCCACGACGATGAGATCATGACCTGAGCTGAAACCAAGAGTTGGATGCTTAACAACCGACTGCGCCATCCAGGTGCCCCTGGATTGTGGTGATTATTGCACAACTGTATACATTTACTAAAAATCATTGGATTGTACACTTACAATGGGGAATTTTATGGTACATAAATTAAAACATAATAAAGCTGCTTTTAAAAAGTTAGACTTATACAGATATATATAACCATATTTTTTCTATGCATACACTTTTTAAATATAAAAATGGTATCCAGTATGGATCATGGACATCTTTCCATGACAAATAGATCTATCTAATCCTTTTTTTTTAATTTAATTTATTTATTTTGACAGAGAGAGAGGGTCACAAGTAGGCAGACAGGCAGGCAGAGGGAGAGGGAGAAGAAGACTCCCTGCTGAGCAAGGGGCCTGATGTGGGACCTGATCCCAGAACGCTGGGATCATGACCTGAGCCGAAGGCAGACGCTTAGCTGACTTAGCCACCCAGCACCCCTATCTAATCCTTTTTAATGGGTGCGTAGAATCCCAGTGTACAGCTCTACCATAATTTTTTTAAGAATTTCTTTACTGTTAGGCATATAGGTCGTTTCCAATTTTTTGTCATCATAAACATGCAGTGAGCATGCAAATGCAAACATCTTTGTATTTTTCAGATCACATTTCCTTACAACAAAATCCAAGTGAAATTGCTGGGTTAAAGACTGTATTAATATTAGAACTTTTTTTCCCCAAATTGGCCTCTAAAAGGTTGTGCTAATGTATACTCCTACCAACCATGTATGAGAGTACCAATTTCACCAGACCCTCAATAGCACCAAGGTATTGTCCTATATTCTTAATCTTTGCCAAGCTGATAACCCAAAATAACCTCTAATATGCAATTATCTGAGTATTAGTGGTGTAACACCTTTCCATATGTCCATTGGCCACTTTTATTTCTTACTCATCATATCAATCAATAATATCAAATGATGTTAGTATTGTATCAATGAGGTGCTGAAGCCTAAAATATTTTGGTGAGATGATCATGGAGTTAATAATAGCTTATACGTTTTTTCCATGAAGTTATAGCCACAGAAATTATTTAATAATACCAGAGGAGATGTCATTTAGACAGATTCAGATTTTCCCAGTAATGACCATGATATTGAGATGTTTGTATTATTTGTAAATTGTAATTTGGCTTCCTTGAATTTTTCAACCATTAAAAATGAAGTTTAACCAGTGGCCATGTATTCATACAGTACATAATTTTTTGGCTCAACCCACCTTAAAAATAGTTTAAAACATTCTCACTAACACCTTGGTGAAGGAAGACCTGTCTTCACAATTTACACGATAAACTTCACAGATAACAATAAGGATATCATCAGGGGCACTTGGGTGGCTCAGTCAGTTAAGCGGCTGACTTCGGCTCAGGTCATGATCCTGGGGTCCTGGGATCGATCCCCACGTCTGGCTCCCTGCTCAGCGGAGAGCCTGCTTCTCCCTCTCCCTCTGCCTACCACTCTGCCTACTTGTGCTCCCTCTCCCTCTATCTGTCGAATAAATAAATAAAATCTTAAAAAAAAAAAAAACCAATAAGGATATCATCAAAAATTGAATATGTATCGAGTGGTTACTACAGGCCAGGCTAAGGGCTAAATGGTTTTGACCCATCATCTCATTTCAACCTCCTATCAACCCAATGAGGCGGGTGTTATTGTAGCCCTGATGTAAAAGCAAGGAAAATTGAGACAGAGTTAAATAACATGGTCATTGCTTCAAAGATAATAATGGCAGATTGGAACTTAAATCTAGGTCTTGGCAAACCATACTCCCTAGCATTTAGCAACTCTCTAAGACTCTTTCCTTAGCCTTACTGAGTCTCTGTAATAGCTATCTCACAGGACTGTTAACACTGAGATTTTTTTCTCACTGCCTCCACATTTTTAGCTCCCAAACACATGAGGATGGGAGTGTGTATTTGTGGGTGTATATGTGTTTATATGTGAATATGTATGTGAGTATGCATGTATGTATATTTGTGTATGAGCATGCGTGCATATATTGTGTGAATGTGTGTATACATATGTGAATATATGTGTATGTGGTTATGTGTGGGGACTTTTGTGTGTGAAATGTATATAGGTGAGATGTCTGTGAGGATGTATGTTTCTCTCTCTAGGCTAGGGCACTTTGAGGGCAGGGACTGGTTCTTGCTCATCCTTACATCCCCTGCATAAAACTCTATGTCTTCCAATCCCATAAATTTTTGTTGAATAATGAATGAGACTGAAAGAACTTTATACCTACTGAAAGTAAATTACATCTCAATTTCTTTCCCCTTCCTTATTTCTGATTTAGGCAGTAAATTTACTAGTACATTCTTTAAATGCTGCTGCGTAGATTACATGGAAGTAACAAATTCCTTTGGTGTACAAGTGCTCTGTGGTGTAAATACATTTTTCCATCCTTGTGGAGTTATATTTTTAGGAAGCATTTTTTTCAGGTATTTTAAAGAAAGTAAGCTGCAATTATAGCAATTATTCTCCTAAAATAGGATTGTGTGTCATTCAGAAATTCCAAATCTGATTCTTGGTTATTTTTTTCCTATTTTAAAGTAAACAAATCATGTGGCGCCTAGGTGGCTCAGTCGTTTAGGTGGTGCAGTCGTTAAGTGTCTGCCTTCGGCTCAGGTCATGATCCCAGGGTCCTGGGATCGAGCCCCACATCGGGCTCCCTGCTCAGCCCGAAGCCTGCTTCTCCCTCTCCCACTCCCCCTGCTTGTGTTCTCTCTCTCACTGTGTCTCTCTCTGTCAAATAAAAATAAAAAAAAAATCTTTAAAGTAAACAAATCACCTGATTTAAGCTGTTTTTGTTTCAAAAGGGGAATCTAAAAATATCCTCCTTTCTACTTCATCTCCCTTTTTGCGTCATACAGAATTGGTACACTCACACTCCCACCCTCTCCTCATTCCTCGCTACTTCTGCTGAAATGAATCATAAGCATCTGGCAGTGTAATGACAAGTCTTAACATGTTCAAATCTTGAGAACTTAAAAAATGAAAACTGTATAGACATACTTCTTTTCCAAGTGGTATTCAAATGCCAGTTTAAAAAATCCAGACACTAACATCTTTTGAACTGTAAGGACTTCAATGGTCAATATTGAATTTATTTCATTCAGACATTAACTCGCTGCAGCGTTCAAGCAGCCAGTTCTCTGGGGTTGATAAAAGCCTTTGTGCTGTTCTATCGCTCTATACTCTTATGTATTATATTTCTTCTGTCTTTGTTGCATAAGATATGTTGGATGTGATACGTTAGGGAACTGGCTCAAAATTGTCCTGTCGTTAACCGGCTCTATGGGCAAGTCACTACTCAACACTGAGTCTCTCACATGAGCTTCAGTTTTTAACAGAAGTGGCTTCAGGGAAACGAAACCATTCAGAATCACTCAGAAAATAGGAAAACTGCCCAGGTAAGATTTTTGTAGTAGTTTGCCTCTTCAAAATGATCATATGATCTCTAAGAGCCCTTGCAACTATAAAATTCTGTTTTCGTTGTGCCCCTAACTTTAGTCGCCTTATGTATGTGTACTTGTGTCCATTTTTCTGATATAATTGTGACTGAAGAGTAAATAAATGCAGCTGGAATTTAAGAAAGCAGGGCATGTCTGTCAAAAATCTTTGAGAATCCTATTTGCCCTGAAAAAAAAATTTTTTTTTGAGAGAGAGAGAGAGGCAGAGGGAGGAGAAGAGGGAGAGAATCTTAAGCAGGCTCCACACCCAGTGCAGAGCCCAATCTCACTACCCAGAGGTCATGACCTGAGCTGAAATCAAGAGTCAGATGCTTAACCAACTGAGCCACCTAGGCGTCCCTGAAAATTTTTTGTGAGATGACCCTTAATAAATTTACCAAGTGAGGGACGCCTGGGTGGCTCAGTCAGTTCAGCATCTGCCTTCGGCTCAGGTCATGATCTCAGGGTCCTGGGATCGAGCCCTGAGTCAGGCTCTCTGCTCAGTGGGGAGCCTGCTTCTCCCTCTTCACCGCCCCCCCCCCCCCACTCACGGGCACGTGCTCTCTCTCGCTCTCTCTCTCAAATAAATAAATAAAATCTTTAAAGAAAAAAAAAGAAATTTACCAAGTGAGATGGGAAAGCCCACTACACACATCGTCCAGGGAAGGAGGGATGTTTTCAGAGTAAAGTCAATGCCTGTCTTCCAGAAGAAATGTTCCGGTTTTGCTCTAAAGAAATAACTTCCCAAGTCCTTACTACCATCCTGTACTCTTCCTCATTTCCTCTTCTAATCTTTCAGAATCTGGCACCTCACCCAGGTTTTTAATGAAAACTTTGTTACTGCAAGTTCCTGTTTCACAAAACTATCACAGCAATTATAAAGCACCGTTTGTAGCTTATTAGAGTAAATTATTAACACAAGCTTGAGACACTGTCCATTTGTCTGGAAAATCACAATCCACTCTATTTCCGTGGCTTGTTTTTCATATTGCTGCAGGAAGAAATTAACCAATATAGATTCCTATTAGAAGTATATTTATTCTCGGGCGCCTGGGTGGCTCAGATGGTTAAGCGTCTGCCTTCAGCTCAGGTCATGATCCCAGGGTCCTGGGATCGAGTCCCGCATCGGGCTCTCTGCTCCTTGGGAGCCTGCTTCTCCCTCTGCCTCTCTCTCTCTCTCTGTCTCTCATGAATAAATAAATAAATAAATAATAAAAAAAAAGAAGTATATTTATTCTCAATATATATCCATGTGAACTTCATTTCTAACAAAAATGGACAGATTATTTGTGATTGAGTGTTCAGCTGAATACAAAATATGTATTCCAAAGTTGACTCTTCTAATAACTATTTAGAATTAGGGACACTCAGGTGGCTCAGTCAGTTGAGTGTCTGACTCTTGATATCAGCTTAGGTCTTTATTTATTTATTTTAAGATTTTATTTATTTGAGAGAGAGAGAGAGCACATGCATGATTGGGGGGGAGCAGAGGGAGAGAGAGAAGCAGACTCCCTGCTGAGCAGGGAGCCTGATGTGGGGCTCAATTCCAGGACCCTGGGATCATTACCTGAGCTGAAGGCAGATGCTTAACTCACTGAGCCACCCAGGTGCCCCTCAGCTTAGCTCTTGATCTCAGAGTCGTGAGTTCAAGCCCCACGTTGGGCTCCAGGCTGGACATGGGGCCTATATTAAAAAAAAAAAAAAAAAAGAATTGCTACCTTTTATTCACTCCCTCACTCAACAGACAGTGTTGATTTTCTGCTATATGCCAGGCAGTCTCCTAGGGACTGGGGAATCGAATCAAAACAGACCAAATAAAACAAAAACAAACAAACAAAAATCTGTATTCCTTGGAATTTATATTCTAGATGGGTAAGTGGGATTTGGACAAATAATAAAAGAGAGATATTATCTTCTAGCCCAGTGATTCTCAATTAGGGGTGATTTTGCCTGTCCTGCAGGCCCCCAGGACATTTAGCAATTTCTGCAGACAGTTTTGGTTGTCACAACTGGGGAGTTGGATGCTATTGGCATCTGGTGGGTAGAGGCCAGGGATACTGCTAAACATCCTTCACAGTCTGCAAAGAACAGCCCCCACCCCACCCCCAACAAAAAGCTATCCAGCTGAGATTGAGAACCCCTGTACTAATCTTTAGTGTTAGAAGTCAGAATGTTGGTTACCCTCGAGGGCGTGGTAACTGGAAGAGGGCATAAGGTGGGGGAGGCTTCTGGATGCTGATTACGTGAGTGAATTTATCATGCAAAAATCCACTAAACTCTGCTCTTATGATTTGGGTTTTTCTGTAGGTATAATTTAACTTGTATAGCCACTACATACTTTGAGACGCCTTCCATCAAGACATGAAGTGTCTATGTCCCCTGCCCTTGAATCTTGGATCTGTGACTGCTTGACCAACGTAATATAGCTGAAGTAAGACTGTGCCCGCTTCCAGACCGGGACGTTAAGAAATCAGCAGCTTCCACTTGCTGTCACATGGGACACCTACTCTTGGAACCCAACCACCATGCTCCTAAGAAGGCTGAACAACTGGTGGAGAGGCCCTTGTGGAGATACCTGTGTGGAAAGGAACAGAGGCCCCAGGCCCTCAGAACTGATTGACCTCCCCTGACAGCCAGCATCAACCTGCCAGCAATGTGAGTAAACCATCCTGACATTGGTCTTCCAGCCTCTAATCAAACTACCCCAGCTGAAATCAAGTGAAGAAAAGCCAAGCCTTAACCACTGAGCTCTGCTCAGATTGCAGATTCATGAACTAAATAAGTGACTGTTGTTAATTTAAGCCCCTAAGTTTTAGGGAAGTTTGTCAAGCAACAGTCTGTAATGGAAGAGTTGTAAGTAAATCAAAATTTTACTTTAAAAAGTAGGACTATAGCCACATAATTTTGGGAACTTCTTGGTTAAATAAAGTTTTAAAGGTTTTCTTACTATGAAACTTTTAATGGGCTAATGTGCTTTGTGTTTTTGCCACAAGAGTAGCCAGTGGTTTCTCAAACATTTTAAACCCCAGAATCTGTATTTTAAGGCATCATCTTGCAGGATTGGGGCTCCATGGCCCAGACTTTAAGAAAACCACACTACCCTTTCAGTAATTCAGAGTTAATATCAGCATAGTTTTAACTGAATTCATATGTAATACAGTTAATTCTGATAAGGTGAAATACCTTAAATTTGCCTAATGAAATATTTTTTAATTATTTGAAAAGTTTTAATGGTAGTTAAAAAGGTTAGATGACATGCCAGTAGTTATTTCAAAGTCCCTGAGGTCATAATCAATGGCTACATAAATTTAAAAAAACACACACTAAATTCTGTTTTACTTGGAAAACAATTGTAGCAATGTATACTCTGATTGAGATGTTGATTGTTATAAAGTGCTTTCCATGTTTCCTTAAATTCTCACTTGATATTAGGTTGAACTATACAACCTGATACAAAGTTGGCTGTTTATTTGTCTAGGCCTTAAAAGCAACATTGGACTGAAGTGGATAAATTGAGAAAGTATATCCTGTCTCATGTCTAGTGGAACTCAAGTTTATTCTTCATGGTCATCATCCAAAATCAAATGGAGGTTTTGTTTTGGTTTTCTTATCGAAGACCAACAATCCCCAGTTCTCCCATGTCTCAGCTCAGACATTTCCTTTCAGCATGAGGGAACTTTGGAATAAAAACACAGTGTTAAAAGTATAGCATTATGAAGGCTAGGATACTGACCAGTTTCCCGGGAGCCCCTTTCCATCATTCCCCTTCAGCCTCTCAGACCCTTTGCTGGAAGCTGACCTCTGGAGGTAGAGTTCTCCAATCAGTCTTCTTTAGTCCATGCTCACCCTGGATCTACAGTGCTTTGCTCTCCATCCCAGAGCCTTACTACCAAGTCTTAGCCACCCTCCTCTACGCCTGATTGCTGGAAAAGTTATTGTCTGGATGAACCTTCATCTTCAAACTGTGCTGACCATAATCACCACACTCCCAAACCAACTGAGTTAGGATTCTTGTTTCTAGATTTCTCTTTGGCTTGTGGAAAGACCGTTTGTTTGGTTTTTGTGTACCGCACAGAACCACACCACCAAAAGGGCAGGAGAAGGCGGAAATCCAGGCGACATTTCATTAACGAGGCTGAGTGCCTGGGAGTCTGTTAGCCCAAAGGGACATCTTTTTCTGGATTTAACAAAGGTGATTTATAAAGTAGTGTTTGCACTGGCTTCTACTATAGGCCTCTGGGATGTCATTTGAACATCCAGGATATTCTCTTCCCTATCTTTTCTGTGACCTTAGGTTCTGTCCCATTCTATAGTATTTCAGACATGTCCTTTAAATATGAGAATTTGACTGAGTGACTTCTAAAACAGTCTGTGCTCTCAAGTTCTACGATTCTATATTCTGTTCTTGCTATCTCTCCTCTTCTTATGGACTTGGTGCCCTATCTCTCTACCTAAGAGGCTGTCACCTACCCCTGCTACAACTGAACAGACTCTTTAGTTCTTTCTGATCCTCCTGGACATCATCTCCTTTCACAACATTCTTACTTAGAGAGATGCCCAAACACCCAATTAAAATTTAAAGGTAAGTCCTATTGACCTCTATTACAACTTTTAAAATAGTTGAAAACTATGATCACTTTTTTTTTTTAAAGATTTTATTATTTCTTTATTTGACAGAGAGAGACACAGCAAGGGAGGGAACACAAGCAGGGGGAGTGGGAGAGGGAGAAGCAGGCTTCCCGCTGAGCAGGGAGCCCAATGCAGGGGCTCGATCCCAGGACCCTGGGATCATGAACTGAGCCAAAGGCAGACACTTAACAACTGAGCCACCCAGGCACCCCCTATGATCACTTTTTAATGAGGTCATTTTTTTTTTCTCAGAGAAAATCTAAAATAATTGTAACATGTTGTGCATACCTCACCAAGGACAGGGGAAGATGGATGTCCCAGCTCAGAGAGCTAAAGTGCTCTTCCTCTGCCTTTTGGTTCTATATAGGCACTCAGCACGTAGATGATGTCCACCTGCCTTGCTGACAGTGGATCTCCTTTACTCACTCTACCAATTCAAATGCTGATCTTTTCCACAACACCCAGAAATAAGGCTTTACCAGCTATCTGAGCATCGCTTAGCCCAGTCAACTTGATACATAAAGTTAAGCATCACACCATACCACATAACACTACTTGGCAATGAAAGGAACGTACCATTAGATGCATACATTGATCAAGAATTATACTGAGTGAAAGAAGGCGGACAAAAAAGAGTACATTCCATCTATACAGTAAATGGAAACTAAAATGCAAACTCAACTATAGTGATAGAAAACACATCAATGGTTGTCTGAGGGTGGGGGAGGGAGCAGTTACACAGAGGCACATGAGAACTTGAGAGGGACAGTAAATATGTACCTTAGTTTGATTATGGTGATGGATTCACAGGTGAATATATATGTCAAAACCTACCAAATTGTACATTTTAAATGTGCAATTTATTATACCAGTTATACCTTGATGAAACTGAAAACCTGGGCACCTGGGTGGCTCAGTCAACTGTTAAGCGTCCACCTTTGGCTCAGGTCATGATCCTGGGGTCTTGGGATTGAGTCCCGCGTTGGGCTCCCTGCTCCGCAGGGAGTCTGCTTCTCCCTCTGCCCCTCCTCCCACACATTCTCTCAATTTCTCTCTCTCTCTCAAATAAATAAATAAAATCTTAAAAAGAAAAACTGAAAACCACATTTTAATCATGTTATCTAATCAAATAATAATTATCATCTAATCAAGGCATAATTATTATAATCAATTCATAATTATTGGGACCTTGTATCTTATTCAAAATCAACTCCTAGGTTTGCCTTAATAATAATAATACACCCAGGTTTACATTATAGATGTGCACCTAACTGACATTTACACTCAGGGCCCCTAAGCAAAACATTAAGAAGTGATCTTTCACTGGTAATTGAAAATTGAAAATCCATTTTCACAGAAAAGACAAATGGTAGCATGGAGGGGTGACCTGAGTGGGCTTTGGTAGCCCCATTATCCCTACTGGCAACCATGCCCTCCATTCTTTGAAATGGACAAATATTATAGACGTAGTTTTTCTCAACATTACACAAAATGCTATGTAAATAAAGCTTGGAGGTAAGTCCTCCGACCTCCAGTTCCAAATCAATAAGCTATCCATAAGCTTCCTGTCCCCACATACAATTCTGGGTCACCAATTGGAGAGACTTCCCCTTTTTGTGACCCTTCCTATAATACGGAAGCCACTTGGGTGGTTTTTTTTTTTTTTTTTTTTTTTTTTTTTTTTTTTTTTTTTTTTTTTAAGATTTTATTTATTTATTTGACAGAGAAAGACACCGCGAGAGAGGGAACACAAACGGGGAGTGGGAGAGGGAGAAGCAGACTCCCTGCCGAGCAGGGAGCCCGATGCGGGACCCGACCCCGGGACTCCAGGATCATGACCTGAGCCGAAGGCAGTCGCCTAACCAACTGAGCCACCCAGGCGCCCATTTGGGTGGTTTTTATACCTGTGATTAGCACCAATAATCATGCTGAGATTCGTAGAACATTTTGCTTCTAAGCAGTATTCACTCCGTTTCTCAAAACATAGGCTTCAAGTGGAACCCTGCAAGCTCTTTGCTCCCATTGAAACTTCCTGCCTCACTCAGGAGACCATTCTAATTCCATTGTACACTTTGCCTTTCAAATGTTTGCTGGCTCACATGACAACGAGGATTAGGAAATTATTAAAGGATAAAGACTGCTTTGAAGCCAAGTATTACTGCCATCCAACCCCAGACCAACTGATCTTGCTAAACCCACAAAATCAGAAGCACTAGCTCTCTTTCAGAGAGCTTTCCTTGTCTTCCTCTCAAGTCCCATGATGTACTTTCCCAAAGGGAGGTTATGTTCCATTATGTTTTGATAGCATCCAGATTCTCCAGATAAACTCATTTACAATGTGGTACCCTCCTGTAAACAAGGCCAACTGAATTATTTTCAAATTACCCTTTTATTGAACTGGCAAAACAAGCTAGCTGGATTATTAATATAAAAGCGCTATAAGGTGATGTGCTTCTTTGGCTTCAATAAAACATCATTTTTATTAAAGAACAAGAGTTTCTGTGTAGTCAGAGTATTACTTTTTGCGTGTTCTGCAGAAGCAAAAATCAGTCTTCTCTTAACGAAGAGCAGGTAGCAAATTAACCAGAGGATTTAAAGCTGTTTCAGTAGTAGTCTCAAACAATGAGTGGGTAGAAGTAGGGTTTGGAAGAAAGGAAGGAAGGAAGGAAGGAAGGAAGGAAGGAAGGAAGGAAGGAAGAAGG